>NC_081182.1:14979444-15083435 GCF_029867415.1 Vicia villosa
GAGATCACTGAGACGTCTTCCATTCTTATCCCGTTGGCAAAGACTTTGCCCAACATGTCCATAGAAGGGAGCCTCTCAAACATAATGATACGGCGATCCATGTGTTTTTGAATTCCCATCTTTAGATTTTCACAACCATTGGGTTGGTGTGAGCAATAAAAGCAGTCAGGATCACAACCTGGAAAGTAACCAGCTTGGATGAACTTTCTTTTGACTTCAAGGAGTGGAATTGATACTTCGTTCACATCATAAATGTAAACTGTGTCTAGAATAGCATTAACAGTTTTGTCATGCTTTGGCATAGGTGCTGTGATGACATTTGGAGTTTCTGGAGGATCGAATTCAATTTCCCCAGCATCTATCATGTCTTGGATTTTATTTTTCAGGGCCCAGCAGTGATCTGCGTCATGTCCTGGACAGTTTGAATGATAGGCACATGTTGCATCAGGGCGATAATTCAGAGAAGAAGTATTGACATTCTTCGGAGGACCCCTTAATGTGATCAGATCCGCTTTAAGCAAGTGCTGCAATGCCTGAGAGATTGGCATGTTGATTTTGGTGAAAGTTCTTCTTGGTGCATCTGGTCGATGCGTATATTTTGGCTGTTGATCTTTTTGAGGTGCAGATGCGGAGATCATAACTGCCCCTACAGATTGATGCTGATCACTTTTGTGACTTGTCTGAATTTGCGCTGTATTGACCTCATTTCTGATGGGCCTTTTTGTAGTACCAGAGGAGGATCCTACTTGAATTTTTCCATTTCGAATGCCACTTTCGACACGTTCTCCGGTCAGTATTAGGTCAGTGAAACCTGATGATGAACTTCCCAGCAAATGGCTATAGAATGGGCCAGTTAAAGTGCCCATGAACATGTCGACTAGTTCGCGATCAGATAAGGGTGGTTGAACCCTTCCAGCCATATCTCTCCACTTTTGTGCATACTCTTTGAAACTTTCTTTTGGTCCCATAGACATGCCTCGCAATTGAGTACGAGTGGGTGTAAGATCAGCATTGTATTGGTACTGTTTGTAAAAAGCAGCAGCTAATTCTTCCCAAGTATGAACCTTGGTATTTTCTAGCTGGTAGTACCATTCGAGTTGTGTACCTGACAGACTTTCTTGGAAAAAGTGAATCCACAATTTGTTATCTGTTGTATGAGGTTGTATCTTCCTCACATAAGATCTCAAATGTAGTTTTGGACAAGAAACTCCATCATACTTTGCAAAGGTTGGAACTTTGAATTTTGGAGGGATGACAACATCCGACACGAGTCCCAGATCATTGAAATCTAAGCCAGGTATTTTTTGTATTTCCATAGCTTTCATACGATCCTCCAACTGTTGGTATTTGTCATCATCCTGTTCGTCTCCAGAATGATCTTCTTCTTCATTTGAAGAGAGAGAGGGTTTAGCAGAACCCTGGTTGCTTTGATTATCTTCTTGTTCACCATCACCGACTATTTCAGGGATTGGTGGCTTTTTGATCTTTTTGACAGGGATCTTGATCTTCCTTCTCAGGTAACTCAAGCCTGCAGATTCTTTGGGCTTCTTCTTCTTCTTGAGTATCAGGGCTTTCAGCTCTTGTTGCCCCTTTGCCAGTTCCAGAATTGCCACTTGAACTTGGGCATTCTGTACTTCGAGATTCTTGATGCTTGCCTCAGATTCCATCTCTTCTGACTGAAATAAACAGCGAAGAGATGAGAAACCCGTCATGAGAACCTGTTATGAAATGTGTATGACTGGATGCCATGTATGCAATGTGTATGCAATGTATATGAATGCAATGTATGAAATGCAATGTATGAAATGCAATGTGTATGCAATGCATGTGAATGCATGTGTGCAATGTTTTCAAGGATCATAGAGTCTAGATTTGTTAAAGAAGCAACAAACGTTAGTTAATCAATTTATTCTTTTTTCTTTGCCTCATTTGGGCTTACAAGACAGAAAATAAAATAAATGATCTTTCAGGTCTCCCGTGGGCGCTTTTTCTTTGTCCCCAGGAATGCGTTGATTCTTTGTTCTTCTTGAAGCTGTCTGGTGAGCTCGAATAGCCTTCTCTCATAGTCCTGACAGTGTTCTTTGAAGGTGTCTCTTTCCTCTTTGAGTTGAACCCAGGATTTTTGCAACTCTTCCAAGTCAGTTGGCATATCCGGGTGTAGAATAACTTGAGGTTCGTAACCTTCGACTTCTGATTCGATAGTCACAGGTAGAACAGCGGGATAGGGCATCATGAGTTTTTGAGCATGAGTACGCACCCATCTGAGGTAAAGTTCCATAGGAATAGAATTCCATTGCCCCAGAGTTTTGCTTTCTATTCTATAGACACTGTCCCAAGCCTGTATGAATCTTCGTCGGTGTCTGTGAGAATCATTCTCGTAATCAAACACAATGCCACGGATAATCATGTCATGAGGACCGTTGCTTCTTGCATATCCGAATTGGCGTAGAGCTAGAGAGGGATTGTAAGTGATACCTCCTTTAATGCCAAGGAGTGGCACATTAGGGTATTCTCCACAATGATCAATGATAGTAATGTCTCTTTGAAAGAAGTTGTTCCATCGGATATCTGAATGAGATAAAGACATGATTCTGTAAGACCATTGTGCTCTTTGTTCATTTCTCAGTACTGATCGGGGAAGATGACATGTAAACCACCTAGCCAGCAGTGGTATACAGCACATGAGAGTTCCTCGCTTCTTCGTGGTACGAGTGTGTAGAGAGTGTAGGATGTCTCCCAGCAATGTTGGTACCGGGTTGCGAATTAGGAAAAGGTTGATGATGTGTACACTTATGAACTGGTCGGAATTAGGGAACAAAACCAACCCATAGATCAAAAGAGCCATAACTTCTTCAAAAGCTGGATAACTTTTGTTTTCTAGCAGTAGTCGAGCCTTTTCCAGTAAGAATTTGGCAAGCAAACCCTCAACTCCACTCTTTGTTTCCCAATTGGATTTGATTTCTGACTTTTGCAGATGTAAAGCAGCAGCAATGACTTCAGGTTTTGGTTTTCTTTCTAAACCAGTGAAAGGTAATTGATCTCGGATTGGTAATCCAATTAATTCAGAGAATTCTTCCAAAGTGGGTACCAACTGGTAATCAGGAAATGTGAAGCAATGATGTTCAGGGTCGAAGAACTGGAACAGGACCCGTATCATGTCTTCTTCAAACTTTGAGGTAACCAAATGGAGTAGGTGACCATGCTTTTCAGTGAATTGAGCATTCCTGGGGAATTCTGCTACCAAGACTTTGAGTTCAGATGGCACCGTTGAGATATTGATTCGGATGTAATCTCTGGTGGCGGGAGCCATTACCTGCAAAAACAAAAGTAAACTCTTTGATCCTTGAAATGTGTAGTGAAAAATGATGTGTTTATGATGCAAACATGTGGCACACAAAAACAAATCAAACAATAGCCTTAGGTTTAAAGGCTTGCATGAGGTTGACAGGTGATACCCTCCCCTCTGAAGTTGAGTTGGTTGAAAACCTGTCCTAGAATAGTATTCGGGTTCTATGATCCTTGGAGACAACATCTCAATACGGCGCTCGGACGGCCGATCAAGAATATTCCTCGAGGATAACTAGCTTCGATCAATTTCAAAGCTAGCCACTTAATAGGCCACAAGTCAAGTTCAACTAAAAGGTTCTAAGACAAATTAGTGTTAATGACACTTCGGAAGCCTAATATACTCCTTGATCGCTTTCAAGGGACATCAGTATAAACCAAAGTATCACACTAACGATGACTACCAGATCAACCGTATCGGTACATGCCGTACAGTTTCCTTGGTCTATTGTCATATACTTAAGGTATCTCGAGATTCGGGTTAGAATCTTTCACACAAGCAAAGTACCCAAGCAAACCTGTGAAAAGTAAAGCAATCAGATCAAACAATTGAAAACATCGAAATGATCTATACTCTAAAGGTAACCCCTTTTGAAAACATTTTGAATTTGTAGTCCCCAGCAGAGTCGCCAGTTCTGTGGACCGTCCTTTCGGGCCATACCCCTCCGTGGGTGGGATACGTGAACTGACTCTTTTTTGTCGATCGGACGCTTTCGCGTCACTTTTGAAAAAGTTTACAGAGTCGCCACCGACCTTTTATTTTATCCAATGAAGGAAAGGTTTATAAAAGAAACAGAAAAAAGACCTTTGAGAGATTCTGGGTAAGGGGGTAGGTTATACAAAGGGAAGGTGTTAGCACCCTTTGTATCCATGGTTATCCATGGGCTCTTTAGTTTGCTTAGCTCATTTGCTTTACTTTTCAATTGATTCGGAATGCTTTACCTGTGTTTTTGAAATACCTTTGCAAATAGAATTTGTAATGATCCTTGTGCGGATATATACAAATGCTTGTTTATCTTTCGAAAGATGTTTTGAAAAGATCGTTAATTTTGTAATGATCCGTGTTTGGATGTATACAAAATATTGTCTTTTGGAAAATTCGTTTTAAAAAAACAACAGTGTATGAGAATTTTGTTTGTTTTGATTTTGAGCAAGCAAACTAGGAGGTCTACCCTGAGTTAGGAGGTCTTTATCCTTGTTCCCTTTAAAAATCTATCCATTCGTCGGATATAAACAAAAGGTTCGATTTTGTACTCGAAACAGTAGAAATGTAACTTTGATTTTGAAAAGAGTGAAAAGGGGTTACCCTAGGAGGTGCAAATGTGATTGTGATTGAATTCAGATATTTATCTTTGAAGTTAGTGATCTGACGGTTCAGTTTTATTTTTGACATACACGCAGTTTATATGGGTGCTGGAAATTAAAATGCGGAAATGTAAAGTGCGGAAAGTAAATCTACGCTATTACATCGATTGTGCGGGAAATGTAAACTAGCCTATTTACATGAATTTGACATCCTATACATTTATCTAGGAATTTTAAATTGCAAGAAATAAAAGGCATATTTTTGTATTTTTGTGATTTATTTTAAATATAATTAATGCATTATTAATTAATTTAAAATAAAGAAAAGATGGAAATATGATTAAACCTAGCAAATAAGTTTAAAAATATGTACAAAATGTTTGTTAATTGATTTTAGAACAAAACTAATTTTTTTGGAATTTTTGAAATTTGTTTTTTGATATTTTAAGTTAATCAAAACATAATTATGCAAATAATTACACAAATAATTAAAACTTAAAGAGAAAATTATCCTAAATATGTACAAAATTAGTTTATGATATATAAACAATATTTAACACAAAGAACAATTTTTTTATGATTTTTTGACTAATTAAAATAATTAATAAGCAAATATATAAATACATACTAATTAATTATGAAAAATATTGAAATTTTGAAGAAAAATAAAATATTTTTATTTCAGAAAATAATATATTATTTTAGAAGTTTAAAATATTTTTTGGGGAATTTTTTTTGGAATTTAAAACTATTTTTAATTATTTTTGCAATAAAAATAAAATAAAATAGAAAATATAAAAAGGATACTTATTCAGTGTGGAAGTTGACTGAGGGAGCATGGTGTAGCTGCGTGTGTGAGGCGTTGGATTGGAGATTGAATTGATCCAAGGGTTCAGATCTGAGGTCACATGAAGCACATGATTAAAGCAAGGCATGGGATTAGTGGGAGACCAAAGTCAGACTGGTCCCCACCCTCGCCTGCATGGACCAATGGAAACAGAGGAGAGAAGGTTGAAAAGTTGACTGACGAACCACGCTCGGACGCGTGGTCGTCTTCAACCTCCGTCCCATGCACTTTTTCAGACAGATAGCGGGGGTTTTGAACCCCCTCTATTTTACAATAAGAAAACGTTATTTTTGGTAGCTTCCCAAACCTGCAAGAACACACGTTAGCAACACATGAAAGCAACCCAGATCCACTAAACATGATGCCCTGAATCCAAATATGTCATTAGTTTCGTGATTTGAGGCTCGTAGCTATAGGTTCGAAGATGTTAAAGTATGAACACTCATAAGCTTATGTTAATGGCATATGGCTATCCTCACGTGGGAGTTGGCATGTTAAGACCCAGATCACTTATGTAGGACCTCATAAACATGTTAGGGTGGTTAGTTCATATGGAAATTAATTGCAAATATGAAAATGAAAGTTAAGGCATATATACATGAAGAACACTTATATGCACTATACGACTCTCATAGGCCTATATTTAGAGTTCAATCTTACTCTATAATGTTTGAGAAGATGATTAGAATGCTTGGTTTGTATTAATATTGATTGGAGAATTGAATTTGAATTTTACAAAGTTTTGAGATTTTTGGAGAATTTTTGTGATGAAGAAGGCTATGCTCTTGTTACAAATCGTGTCCTCCTCTTGTTGCTGAAGTATGCTACTCCTTTTATAGCCCAAAGGCTGCTTGGAAGTGAAGCAAGAAGCTATAGTTGCCTTTGTTGAAAGTTTGGTTCTTTAATAATAAAAAACTTTGAATTTTTGACCAAGCCTTGACTACATTCAATGCTCTTGCCTTGGGCATCAATCTTCTGCAGAAAATTGAAGACTTTGGAGGTGAGTCATGCTTGGAGATCAAGCCACCAATTATCCATGCAATTTTCCTTTAATTTTAATCTTAAAATAAGATAAAATTATGTCAAAAATGGATAATATAGATGTGGGTTTTGTATTGGTCGTGGGAGGCCCATAATAACATGGCAAAGATGTTTGGACCATAAAAACTTGGACTCATTTGGAAAAAAAACATTTTTGAGCAATGTTGATTTCATGCATTTTCCCAAAATTTAGCCAACTTCAACAAGGTGTAAATCCTTCAATTTTTGTCATATGAAGGAGATCTTGCACTTTTTGGAAACCTCAAAGAGTCCTCTAACCAATGTCTTTGGTCTCATATCAAAATGATTTTTGGTTCTCCTTGTGTGTCCATTTGAAAAAAGTGTCTTTTTGTTGACTTTGAAAATGACCTGTAATGTCTTTGGCCATATTTTCCAAATGGTGAATGCTATGACCATGGGATCAATTGCATTTGAAAGATAATTGAATTTCCTTCAAAATGAGCTTTGGTTGACATTTTTTGGATGAAGGATGAGAGAGTTATGATCAGTCAAAGTTGAGTTGACTTTTCAGGCAAAAACCCTAATTTTGAATCTTAGGGTTTTGTTGATTTTTGATCTTTCCTTGATGAATTGTGATCATCCAATGATCAAATGTTGAATCCTTTGACAAAATATGGACTTTGACAAAAAATTTCATTTTTGACTGTCAGTTGACTTTTTTGGTCAAACGGGTCGTCTGTTGACTGTTTGAGCTGCTGACGGTGCGTCTGAGTGAATTGAAGTTTGAAAATTTGTATGATGGTACTTTGAGATGTATGGATGTATATGAAATCCATTTGAGCTCTCAAAACTTGTTGCTCCTGTTAAAACAAGAAAAACCCTGATTAGGGACTGTCTGTATAGGAGGCAGTTAAGCGTACCTGATTTTTGTGCAGTGTTGAGTTTCTGCTAATCATGTGATATTCAGAAGACTTCTAACACAAAAATCTTGGAAATTTGAATTGTGAATGATTGATTTGATTGATTGTACAAATCACTGTGAATTGTACTGTCTGCAGTTTGTCTGTCAACCGACTGTTCGTGTACTGAAGCAGCAGTTAAAGTGAAAAATCAACCGTCAAAGTTAATTTTCTTTTTTTTTTTTTTTGTTGTTATTTTTGTTTTTGTTTGGTGTGAAGCATGAAAATTTATTTACATGACTTGTTAGAAAACAGAAACATAATAAATAACTGATATTTACGGTATGCGGGCAAAATTACCGATAATAACCTGAAAATTATTTAATGCACAGAAATAGAAATATTTGACTGGCAGAAAATACACAAAATATTATCTTAGTAATTAAGCAATATTATGACAACTAGTACAACATTTAATACTGACAGTATAAATATTACATACTATATTGAACAGTACGACGAATAAACGGTACATTTAAGAAATAAGAAATACGGCAAATTTTAAGAATGACGATTGATGACCCATGCTATGAACAATAGCATGTAGATGATTGGGAGCATAACCATTGCAGGTCCACACTCCTCAGGACTGTGCAGGCAGAAGAAAGTCATGATCACCGTAGCAATGGTGATGACTGTAAGAGACAGTGTCTCTATCCATTTTGCCATTTTTGTTAGGGAAGAAGAAAGAAAATGGATGATGAAGTAGAAATTTGAAAGATGATTTAGAATTTGATGTGAGATTTGTGAAAAGAAGGAGAGGTATTTATAGAATGGAAAGATGATAGAGACGTTGGGGAATGATGTGATTCCGTACAAAAGGAAATTTGAATGGAAGTGAGATTTGAAAGAAAGTGTAAGGTATTGTTGGGAAAAGAGAGATGGATAGAATAAAGTTGAGATTTGAATTTGAAAGGATAGATTTGAAAAGATTTTGAAAATAATGGAATATAGCACAAAAGTTAGTGGGAAAACAAAAACAATTGTTACCAGTACAGTGTGAGTTTCCTGCTTTTGCGCCTGCAAAAAGATTTAACCCTGCATGAACTGTGTTAGTACTATTTATCTGTAAAATAAATAAATAGTATTTGTGAAGTAAAGAACAGTATTTGGCGTTTGCGTAAGAATAAATTCCACTGTAAGCCAAGTTACTGTGTAAGAAAAATTCTGAAAACCAAGTTCTTCATATGTCAGGATATTTTGAAAAAATCCATGTTTATATGAGACTCTTAATTTTCATATTGAAACTTTCCTGAAAAAAGAGGTGGGCAAATTTTGGGGTATAACAGAAGCTTTGATCGTCGATTAATCGCCTTTGATGCTTGTTGATCTTCATCCTTTACTTCTTGAGCAAGCTACCATTCTCATGGATAGCTAAATCTCTTTTGTATCAAGATAAGATGTAATCTTCCTAGCCTTTTGTAGGTTTTTCTTGTGAATATATGTGTATGAACAAGTGATGATCAATATAGATGGTTTAGTTTGTTTATTAAAGCTTTTTCTTTGGTATAAGTGTTTGAGACATCAATATTTGTATCTAGATCTAACTTTATCATCTATCAAACTATAAATTGCAGACATGGATTTAGCGTTTGATGTTTACTTAGTATCGGTTTTAAAACGTTATTTGTATTGTTTAAACGGTGGAGAAATCGTCGGTTAAACAATACGGTAAATCTAACTATATCGTTGCGGACACGGACGATATAGGCGTCGATACGTAATTATGTTGATCGTTACCATGTTCATATACGTATATTTATAAGGAGACATGCAAATTTAGGTCGATGAAATCGAATCTTGATACATTTTCTTTAACTTAGAACTTTCAGTAATTTACTCTTTGCTACTAAAAGAATTGAATGATCTTTTGCAAACCTAAAACTAAAGTAACATTAACTCAAGACAAAATAGGCTATAGAACGGCGGTGATATCGCAATAATCCCTGTGGATACGATAATAACGAAAAGTACACCACAATACTCTTTCAACAAAATGGCGCCGTTGCCGGGGATTGTTGTTTAGATATTGCAAGCATTGCAATAGTTTGTTTTGTATTGAGTCTCATAATTAATATCTTGTTTCTAAATTTATTTTCCTTGTGTTTGTTAATTTGCTTGGTTAGTTTTTCAGATTACAGTTTATGCGAGGACGTGTACCTGCAGATCAACTCCTTTTTGATCCTGAGATTGAGAGGACTGCTCGTAGAGAGAATAGAAAAACTCGTAGGAGGAGACAACTAGCTAGGGAAAGAAGACAACAACAAGAGGCATCTTCTTCTTCAACTCCGGTTGAAAACTTAGTTGAGGGAGAAATGGCTGCGGATCCTCCAGCTCGAGGGCCATGTGTTAACAGCCCTCGACTCAATGCACAATTTGCTCGTGATCAGGCCAATGGAAGAAACTCCGAGATGAAGACGGGGTTACTTCAATTATTATACCAAAATCCGTTCACAGGGGCAGATCACGAGGATCCATTTACTCATCTAACAAAGTTCTACGAGATCGCCGGAACAATTGGTGCTCCGGAAGACCAAGAAGAACAGGTGTTCAGGAGACTTTTTCCTCATTCCTTAATTGGAAAAGCTAAGGAATGGTACCTTGATCAACCTAATAATGTCATGACAAATTGGAACGAGTTAGAAGAGAAGTTCTTGGATCGGTTCTTTCCTCACAATAGGTTCATGGAAGCGAAAACTTCTATTGCGGTGTTCTCTCAAGGGTCGAATGAATCTCTCAATGAAGCATGGGAGAGGTTCAAGTCCATGGTTAGAAAGTGCAAAGGTCATGGGTTTGATGAGTTGTCTCAAATCCATATCTTTAGAAATGGACTCCAACCTCAACCAAAAACTCTTTTAGATGCTACCGCGGGTGGTTCGTTGATGTCAAAAACTGCTGCAGAAGCGATTGCTATCATTGATAGAATGGCTTTGAATGATCATCAAGGGCAACACAACCGTAGTGCATTGCAAAGAAAACCGGGAGTTCTTGAATTGAATACTAGTGATGCAATACTTGCTCAAAACAAGTTATTGACACAACAAGTAGAATTGCTCACTCAACAAATGTCAAAACTCCCTCAACAAATCAAAGAGATAAATGGGAGCCCTTCTAAAAATCAACATGTGATGTGTTGTGAATTGTGTAGGGGTGACCATCAAACAGGTTTTTGTCCTCCACCGGGTGAAGAGGTGAATTATGTGTCTAATCCTAATCAAGGATATGGTGGAAGACAACAACAACAACCTTACAACAATAACCAAGGTTACCAACAAAGAGGTAATCAAGGTTATCAACAAGGATGGAGGCCGGAAGCGGGCCCATCGAATCGTCAAAATCCTTATCAAGGCGGTTACAATCAACAACCTCAACAAACAAAGCTTTCTATCGAGGACACTCTTAGCCAATTCATGCAATTGCAAATTGCAAGCCAAAAGAGTACGGATGCCGCAATAAAGAACCTTGAAACTCAAGTCGGGCAATTGTCAAAGCAACTTGCCGATCAAAACAAAGGTCCTTTTCCGGCTACTACACAAGAAAATCCTCGTGAGCATTGTAAGTCAATTCTAACTCGTAGCGGTAGAAATATTGATATGGATGTAGGAGAAATAGTTGAGGAGGAAATTGTTGAGAGTGAAAAAGATAGGGTGATTGAAGTAGAAAAAAATGTTGAGGGTGATTTAGTTGAAAATGAGAAAGAGAAAGAATTAGTGGAAAAAGAAACTCTTGAGAAGGTTGTAGAAAAAGAGAGAAAAAAATTGAGTGTGAGTGAGAAGGGAAAGAAGAAGGTGGATGATTCTATACAAGTGAAGAAATTACCTTACCCTCCCGGTCCGTCAAAGAAAGAAGATGCAAAGCACTATGCTCGGTTCTTGGATATTTTTAGCAAGTTGCAAATTAATGTTCCTTTCTCCGAGGCATTAGAGCAAATGCCGATGTATGCAAAATTCATCAAAGACATCATCACTAAGAAGAGAAGATTCTTGGATCCGGAGGTAGTAACGGTGAGCTCTTGTTGTAATGCGTTAATTCAACGCACTACTCCGATAAAATCGAATGATCCTGGGCGGGTAACCTTACCGGTGTCTATTGGAAATGTTCACATAGGCAAAGGTTTGGTAGATACCGGTTCTAGCACTAATTTGATCCCATTGTCTATGGTGAGAAGATTAGGAATCAACGATTTGAAGCCGACAAGAATGACGTTATCATTAGCAGATAAATCCACAGCTCATCCTCATGGAGTTGCTGAAGACTTGCTTGTCAAGGTTGACAAATTTTGGTATCCTGTTGATTTTATTGTCATAGACATGGAAGAAGATCCTGAGATTCCATTAATCTTAGGAAGGCCTTTTATGAAGACGACCCGAATGATGATCGATATTGATGATGGCTTAATGAAATTAAGGTACCAAGATGAAGAATTATGTCTTGATCTCTTTGAAGCCATCAAGCATCCTAATGATGAGGATGATTGTTTTAGAATCGATGCTACCGAAAGGGCTATTATGAAAGTGGAGAATCAAATGCACTTGTCGAATCCTCTTGAGAAGACTTTAATGGAAGCTCTCGAAGTTCTCACCAAAGATCAAGAGAAGGAAATTGAAGATTGCTTGAGAAATTTAGAGGCTTGTGAGGAGATGAATCCATTTGAAACTCAAATTGAAGAGTTGAAGGATGAACCTAAAGTTGAAGAGCAAAAGGTGGAGTTGAATGTGTTACCATCTCACTTGAAATACGTGTTTCTCGGTGACAATTCTACTAAGCCGGTTATCATTAATAGTGGTTTGTCTAACAGGGAAGAGCATCGATTGAAGGAAGTGTTGACGAAGAATCAAGAAGCAATAGGATGGGTTTTATCCGACTTAAAGGGTATTAGTCCGGCCTATTGTATGCATAAGATTATGTTAGAAGATGATTTTCGGCCCGTGGCACAACCTCAAAGGCGATTGAATCCAACCATGAAAGAAGTTGTTAGAAAAGAGGTTGTGAAGTTATTAGAGGCGGGGATGATTTATCCCATCTCCGATAGCGAATGGGTGAGCCCGGTGCATGTGGTTCCTAAGAAGGGTGGATTGACAGTTGTGAGAAATGAGAAGAACGAGTTGATTCCTTCGAGAGCGGTGACCGGGTGGCGTATGTGTATTGATTATAGGAGGTTGAACCAAGCAACAAGAAAAGATCACTTTCCATTACCTTTTATGGATCAAATGTTAGAGAGGTTAGCCGGAAGAAATTTCTATTGTTTCTTGGATGGTTATGCGGGATACAATCAAATATCAGTGAATCCGGTGGACCACGAGAAAACTGCTTTTACATGTCCTTTTGGCGTTTTCGCTTACCGAAGAATGCCATTTGGACTATGTAATGCTCCTGCAACATTTCAAAGGTGCATGCAAGCTATCTTCTCTGATTTGATTGAGAAAAGCATTGAGGTGTTCATGGATGATTTTTCTGTGTACGGGTCGTCATTTGACTTGTGCTTAAAGAACCTTGATGTGGTAATGGAGAGATGCATTGAAACAAATTTGGTTCTCAACTGGGAGAAATGCACTTTCATGGTGACGGATGGGATTGTTCTTGGCCACAAGGTTTCTTCAAAGGGTCTTGAGGTCGATCCGGCAAAAATTGAAGTTATTGAAAAGCTTCCCCCTCCGGTGAATGTTAAAGGCATAAGGAGCTTCTTGGGACATGCTGGGTTCTATAGAAGATTCATCAAGGATTTCTCCAAGGTCGCAAAGCCTTTGAGTAATTTGCTCAACAAAGGTATGGAATTTAATTTTGATGAATCATGTCTAAAAGCTTTCCTAGAACTTAAAGCAAATTTGACCACCACACCCATAATTGTCGCTCCTAATTGGTCGCTTGAGTTTGAACTCATGTGCGATGCGAGTGACTATGCGGTTGGTGCGGTCTTAGGCCAAAGGAAGAACAAACAATTCCATGCTATACATTATGCGAGCAAAGTTTTAAATGAGGCACAGGTTAACTATGCCACTACCGAAAAAGAATTGCTCGCAATTGTATTTGCATTGGAAAAGTTTCGCTCTTACCTTATTGGTTCTAAAGTTGTGTGTTATACTGATCATGCCGCAATCAAATATCTTCTTACCAAGCCTGATTCAAAACAAAGGCTTATTCGGTGGATTCTTTTGCTTCAAGAATTTGATCTTGAAGTGAAAGATAAGAAAGGTACAGAAAATTTGATTGCGGATCATTTGTCTCGGTTAGTGAATACCGAGGTGACAAACAATGAAAAAGAAGTGAGGGAAGAATTCCCCGATGAAAAACTGTACATGGTACAAGAAGTTAGACCCTGGTTCGCAGATATGGCTAATCATAAAGCATCTGGCTGGATACCGGAGGATCTAACTTGGAATCAAAGAAAAAAGTTTTTAAACGATGCTAATTTTTATGTTTGGGATGATCCTCACTTGTTTAAGTTGAGTAGTGACAATCTTTTGAGAAGATGTGTCGCGGATGAGGAGGCAAAAAGCATTTTGTGGCATTGCCACAATTCACCTTATGGTGGTCATTTTAATGGTTTGCGTACGGCCACAAAAGTCCTTCAATCGGGATTTTGGTGGCCTACTTTGTTCAAAGATGCTTACCACCATGTTGCCTCATGCGACAGTTGTCAAAGAACTGGTGGAATAGGGAAAAGAGAGGAAATGCCCCTCCAAAGTATTGTAGAAGTTGAGGTATTCGATTGTTGGGGCATTGATTTTGTTGGACCATTCCCTTCCTCAATGTCAAATGAATACATCTTGGTAGCTGTTGATTATGTGTCTAAGTGGGTGGAAGCGATTGCTTCACCCAAAGCAGATGGTAAGACCGTGATAAAGTTTTTGAAGAAAAATATATTTTCGCGGTTTGGCTCGCCAAGAGTATTAATTAGTGATGGTGGATCTCATTTTTGTAATGCTCCGCTTGAAAAAGTGTTGGAGCAATATGGAGTAAAACACAAGGTAGCTACTCCATATCATCCACAAACTAATGGGCAAGTTGAGAGGACCAATAGAGAGATTAAGAGAATTCTTGAGAAAACTGTGTCTAGCTCTAGGAAGGATTGGTCAATGAAGTTAGATGAAACCTTGTGGGCGTATCGGACCGCTTTCAAAGCACCGATCGGTCTTACACCATTCCAAATGGTGTATGGTAAAAGTTGCCACCTTCCCGTAGAACTAGAGCATAAGGCATATTGGGCCTTGAAGCTTTTGAATTTTGACCACAAGTTGTGTGGAGAGAGAAGAAAAATCCAACTTAATGAGTTGGAAGAGATGAGATTGCATGCCTATAAGTCCAATTCAATTTACAAGGAAAAGACCAAATTCTATCATGATAGTAAGGTTAGAATGAAGGACTTTAAGGTAGGGCAATTAGTTTTACTCTTCAATTCCCGGTTAAGACTTTTCCCGGGAAAGTTGAAGTCTAAATGGTCCGGACCGTTTCTGGTCAAAGAAGTGAGAAGCCAAGGGGCTATTGTGATAGAGGACCAAAAATCAAACCAAGAGTGGGTAGTAAATGGTCAGAGGTTGAAGGTGTATCGGGGAAGCGATTTTAATCGTGAAACTTGCGTTTTATCGTTTGGCGATCCTTGATTGCCTTTGACCGTCGAGCTGACCGACGTTAAACAAAGCGCTCTTGGGAGGCACCCCAAGTTGTATATATTCACTTGTATTTGTGTTATTTATGCAGGTGGGATTTTTGAGTTGTCGTCGAGCCAGAAGCGATCTACCGGTATTTTTGGGCGTGCTGAAACAATGCAGTTTTTTCTGCTGTTTCTGGTGTAGCGCGCGTCGCACCCATTTGCGCGCGTCGCGCGCTTTGTGAGTTCTAAGACCCCTTCCTGGCAGAGATGAGGGCGCGTCGCGCCGGTTCTCCGCGCGTCGCGCGCTGTACATATTTTTGAAAAAAAAATAATAATTTTGGTTTGGGCCTACCCATGCTGGGCCCGACCCGGTTTCGTGGCTGAAGAGGTTCTTAGGGTTGTTGGAGGTTTTGCCTCCATTCTTCCCTTTCTCCTCTTTGTTCAAAGAAAAGGAAAACAACTCACACACTCTAGTTCTTAATCTCTTGCATTTTCCTTACTATTCTCGTCTCTCTATTGTCATCATCATCAAAGGTATGTTCTCTCTTCCCTTCTATTTCCATTAGTTTAAGTTTTAGAAGTTTAGGTTTTTAGATTTAGGAATTTTGAAAAAAACTAGGGTAGAAGACATCTTTTGCTGCATCTTTTGCCTGCTGGAACCCTTAGAAGGGAGGAGAAGCAAGTTCTTCTCTTCTGTTTTGCAGAAAAATGAAGCTTTTTTCTGGGTTTCGCAGAGCGCGCGTCGCGCCCTGTTCAGCGCGCGCCGCGCCCTGGGTTCAATTTTGAGATTTTTTTTTTATGTTGTCTGTGCTGTTGTATAGGTCTGTTTGATGATTGATGATGACTGTGGCTTGAATTGTGCTGTTAATTTTGAGCATGTGCTAGCTTTATTTCAATTGTTGTGTGTTTTGTTTGAATTGCAATTGTGCAGGAATGGCACCCTTTTTAAAGAGAAAGAAGACTGGTTCTGGTGAGGGATCTTCCTCACAAGCTGGCAGGTTTGATCGGACGAAGTTTCTAGGTCCGGAGCAAGAGGCGAGGTACCATGAGCTTGAAAGCCGCGTTGTGTGGAGTGAACGAACTGTGGTTCCTATTGACCACGGCCTCTTCCAAAGGGCGTGGACTGCTTTGTCTGAAACATGCTGGGACAAGTTGTTCACTCCACCACAATTCTATCAGGTGGAGATTGTCAGAGAGTTTTATGCAAATGCCTTGCCTCCGAGCAGTTGGTCAGGTACTGAAGCTTACCCGTTTAAAACATGGGTGAGAGGTAAGGCCATTGATTTTAGCAAAGAGGCTATTTTTGATTTTCTGGATAACCCTCTTGCTTTGGTAGAAGAGTGTGAGTACCATCCCAGGTTGAATAGAGGAAATTGGGATGCAGATAGCATTAGGGACAGGATTTGCAGGACTGGTTTCACCTATACTCTGACTAAAGCTGGGCTGCCAAAGACTTTTACTCGTAGTCAGTTGACGGAGGAGGCTCAGTTGGTGACTTCGGTGGTCCTTTACAACATTAGGCCACGGAGTCACACTTCTTCCCTCACCATTGATACGGCAGGTTTGGTTCAGGGTATTCTGAATGGTGATAACATTGATGTGTCCAGGATTGTGGCGAATGAGCTGAAAAGAGTCGCCCTGAATGGGACTCTTCATGGAGATGGGGTGAAATGTAGGTTGATTTTTCCTGGTTTAATAATGGGTTTGTGCAGGAAGGCTGGTGTCCGGTTCCCAACTGGTGGGATGATCCCCATGGATGGTGTTATAGATGATATTTTTGCTAACAGGTACTGTTTGCATGGAGGTCGTCCTTTTGGTGTTGCTGCTGGTGCATCTGACCTTCCCGATGCTTCTCAAGCTGTTCCGGTTGCTGCTGCACCGCCTGCTGGTCCACAGTATGGTGATGCAAGTGATTGGAACTATCAGATGCATATGGCGCATCAGAGAGCGTTTTTGTTTTTGCAGGATTCTATCCGGCAGCTTTCTCTGCAGCAGCCTGTTGGTTCCAGGGATGATTTATCTGCCTATGCTTCATGGCCTGAGGGCAGGCCAGATCCTGAGGAGGGGATGGAGCAGGATGATCCGGAGACTTCCGATGAGGAGTAGTTTTGTTTTACTATTTTATGTTTTATTGTTTTTAGTTTTATGTTAGAACAATTTTTAGTTACTTTGTTTTTAATGTTTATAGTTTTGTTCCATCCTTTTGGATGAGGTACTTTGAAAGGCTAAGTTTACGCCTTTGGATAGTTAACACCTGTTTGGTGTGGTTTTTATTTTATATAAGTTCAGTTTATTTTATTTTTGCATTTATTTATTTTTAAGTAGTTTATTTTAGTTTAGTGTTTATATTTTAGAAATAATGGTTTGATAAGTTGTCCTGATGATTAATTAGCTGGAACACGAATTTTTGTTGCCACGATGAATTTGGATGATGCAACACAATTTGAGTGGTGATGATATAAGTTGAAAACTGTACGCGCAAGGTACATCCTTTATCATTTTTTTTATCAAGTACCTTCGATTCTGATGCTTTTAATTGTACAAATTAGTTGTCATTAATTTCTGTGGATAAATTAGTTCAATTGTGAATCACTTTAGCCTAGCTGTAGTTGTGAGGAGACTTTCCACTGTGTATATATATAAATTGTGCTGGATACCAGCAATGTGCGTTTTAACTCGTTTTTATTATGATTAATCTTGCATTGTTATTAAATTGTGTTAAGCATGAAAGTGATCAAGGCGTTTTGTTCTGCACTATGAGAAAAACTTCCAATCCAAATATAACCTACCCGGTGAGTGTGTGAGTATTTGCTAACCACTTTGAGCCGTTTTCCAAGATTCTTATCGGTTAAGCTTATGTTGTATATAGATCTCTATACCGATTTTTGATAGAATCTTGATGACTTTCTTTTCTTTCTACCTTGAACTGTTGCCATTTGATATGGTAAGGATTGATCCCTTTTTGCCTTAGAATAGGGAGCATTCTTAGCGATGTCTTGGTAATATACAAGTTGGGGAGAATGAAATAAAGGTGTATATTGGTGAGGATATATCAAAAGATAGTGCTCAAGGGGTATATATATTTATGTATATAATAAAGGAAAAAAAAATAATAATAATAATAATATAAAAAAAAAAAAAAGAAAGAAAGAAAAGAATTCTGTGACCCTTGAGCAAGTAATGAATAATGTGGTAAACTTGGTTGTTTAGGTTGTGATAATTGAATTTGAATGCTCTCTTAGGGTTTGACATTTTCGATTCAATGGCCGTGAGATATGAGACACTTCCTTGTTAACCAAGCCAAGCTACAACCCGAAAGTCCTTAGTGATTCATGCTTATACACTTTTTATATATCTTATGCTTAGATGAGTTTATAATTAATTCGGTATGTTTGCGTCATTGTCTGGTGAGTGTTAGGATCCTCCATTTTTGTTCTCTCAGTAGAGAGATACGTAGGTGTGATTCATTCTTGAACTTCTTTTGCTTTGTGGAATTTCTGACATAGAATTTGTATATAGGATTAGCATTGCTATCATGGTATTTTGATGAAAACTGGTAAGGATTGATCTTTGTGTACTTTTGGAATTTGAACCATTCAATTGTTCTTGTTTCTACCTTGTTGTTTCATTTGTGATATTTTGTGTTCCCGGTAATTTATCATTGTTTTGTTTGAGGACAAACAAGAGTTTAAGTTGGGGAGAGTTGTTAGGTGCCAAATTGTGTTTATATTTAGTTTAATTAATGGCACCTTTCGACCGTTTTTATCGGATATTCGTACAATTCCCTGAAGTTTTAGATAATTATTTATAGTTTATAATATTAAGCTTTCATTTTATGTTAATGTGTGTTTTAGTTATGATTGTGTAGGTTTTGGCCAATTTTGGGATGTTTGGAGCTTGTCTTGATCTTGACAAGAGATTCACTGGCAGAAGTATGCGCGCGTCGCGCTGGGATGTGGGCGCGTCGCGCCCTGGGCAAGATATTTTGGAGCTTCCAGACAGAGAGTTGCGCGCGTCGCGCGCATGGGCGGTTTATAATTTTAAGTGTAATGGCGCGTAGCGCGCTGGAGGGCGCGACGCGCCCTGGACAGAATTCAGAAATGCTATATAAAGGGGTTTTCAGATATTTTGTGTTGGTTGGTTGATCTTGAGAGCAAAAGAACACTTGTGCACTGTAGCAAACAAAGAATTGAAGATTGGAAGCTTTGATCGTCGATTAATCGCCTTTGATGCTTGTTGATCTTCATCCTTTACTTCTTGAGCAAGCTACCATTCTCATGGATAGCTAAATCTCTTTTGTATCAAGATAAGATGTAATCTTCCTAGCCTTTTGTAGGTTTTTCTTGTGAATATATGTGTATGAACAAGTGATGATCAATATAGATGGTTTAGTTTGTTTATTAAAGCTTTTTCTTTGGTATAAGTGTTTGAGACATCAATATTTGTATCTAGATCTAACTTTATCATCTATCAAACTATAAATTGCAGACATGGATTTAGCGTTTGATGTTTACTTAGTATCGGTTTTAAAACGTTATTTGTATTGTTTAAACGGTGGAGAAATCGTCGGTTAAACAATACGGTAAATCTAACTATATCGTTGCGGACACGGACGATATAGGCGTCGATACGTAATTATGTTGATCGTTACCATGTTCATATACGTATATTTATAAGGAGACATGCAAATTTAGGTCGATGAAATCGAATCTTGATACATTTTCTTTAACTTAGAACTTTCAGTAATTTACTCTTTGCTACTAAAAGAATTGAATGATCTTTTGCAAACCTAAAACTAAAGTAACATTAACTCAAGACAAAATAGGCTATAGAACGGCGGTGATATCGCAATAATCCCTGTGGATACGATAATAACGAAAAGTACACCACAATACTCTTTCAACACATATGCATTGGCATTTCCTGATAACTTTCTTGCCCTTGTAGACACTTATGATGTAAGTATTTAATATTGTATTAGTTACCGACTTACCGTATATTTCATACAATAGACACGTATAATCTTGGCATCAGTATAATCTACATTGTTGTGGCTTAGTCCAAGTTTAGATTAGCTTCTAGCTTATGGGAGCTTCTCAATTAAAATGTATTAATGGTCCAACACTTATATAAAGCCTGTTATTTATGGAGAAACTTTGTGAAATAACTTCCAAAGAAATTGAGATGTAGAAGCTAATTGCATATAGCAACCTATAGAATAGGCCATTGATTGAAGAATTTATTGCAAGATTCTCTTAATATTTCTTAATTCTTAACCAGAGGGCTAAGTCCGGAAAAATAAGCTTTATCTGTTTCTGCATTTAATCACATTCATGTCTGTTGGCAGGTTGTGAGAAGTGGAGTTCCTAACATTTGTGCTGTTGCATTAGCTCTCAGTGATTTAGGGTATGTTAAGACGTTTTTCGTGTCTACCAATATCATTTGATTATAAGGTTTACTTAACGATCTGAACTCTTGTATTTTCTTATTTTGCTTCTATGAGTTGCTTCCTTGATTACTAAAATCGTCTATTTTTCTGCGTATGCCTGTTTTTTAAGCAAATGTTTCTTATGTTGAGAAGCTTAACAATTCAACATTTTCCTCTATATGCAGGTTATGGACATTCTTGGTCCAAGTTTGTGGGATGTATGATATACCTCAGGCCAGTGATTAGTATAAGCTTAACTGATGCGGGTCATGATTCTAAGGCAAAGGGTTTTGACGATTCATCCTACGAGTTTGGAGAATTTCTCTGTATGTCTTGTCTTCTCATGTCCTTTTATCTGTAGTTGTTCTTTTCATAATATGTTAGATGGAATCAAATAAAGTTGTTTTTTGTGATTAATTATTTGAATCAAATAAAGTTGACGATTCATCACACGATCATGTCTTTCAACAACCTTATTAGTCATAGCTTTCTCAGTAACCTTAGCTGCAGTTCTCTACCGACTCGAACCCTTCGAACCGGTTCACTTTCCATTCAGGGACAGGGAGTTACCCCGACGAACCTTATCTGCTCCCGCTGTCAACCCACGCATGCGGTTTGGTTCGGAAGTTGTAGTGGAAGGAAAGGTGGATGGACCTGAAGACTTGGCTTATGATAAGAGGAACCGTCTCATCTACACTGGCTGCGACGACGGGTGGATCAAGCGAATTACAGTGAACAAATCGGTGGCTGACTCGGTTGTTAAAAACTGGGTTAACACCGGTGGAAGACCACTTGGACTCGCTCTGGAAAAAACCGGTGAGCTCATAGTTGCTGACGCTGTATTGGTAAGTTCCAAAATGGATCTCTATACATTATAAGGACTAAACATGTACTAAATTTTATAAAATCGATTATTCTAATAAATGTTATACATAAATAGCAGATAAATAGACAATAAACTGCGCTGCACAGTTGTTTCCTTATAAGTTTAACTTAGTTTTTATATAACATTGTATAGTTGGAGATTTAACTGGAAATAATATTAATGATGTAGGGGCTATTGAGAGTGACAGTAAAAGGAAAGGAATCTAAGGTTGAAGTTCTGGCAAATGAATACGATGGGTTGAAATTCAATTTAACAGATGGAGTTGACGTAGGTGAAGATGGAACAATTTATTTCACAGACGCAACATACAAATACAATTTGAAGGATTTCTATTTTGATATTGCGGAACGTAAACCTCATGGGAGATTCATGAGCTATAATCCAACAACAAAAAAAGTAACATTACTTGCACGTAACCTCTACTTTGCTAATGGAGTTGCAGTTGCACCAGATCAAAAATTCGTCGTCTACTGTGAGACTATTTTGTAAGTACTAAGTACTTTGTGAATTCTTGGATATAATGACAACTCATTGAGTATTTTATTTTGATTATAAAATATCGATAGTTTATTTATCATGCCCATTTTTTTTATGGATATCATTATATTATTTTACTATAGATATATGGAAGACATTGATATTATGGGTTTTGGCGATTTTGGTTAGTAATGTCGCATTATTGATTTTTGTGATTAATTATTTCAGCTGCATAGGTATTTTTGAATCACTCTTACAATGTTGCATTATTTGTTAAACTGAGTTGTATCATTCTATAGAAGGTGTGTGATATTGTTATGCATAGTTTATTTAGTTTTGTTTGCATATTGATCATTATTTATTATTTCAGGAAAAATTTAGATGCAAATACATGGAAGTGAAGATAGCAGGATTTTCAAAGTTATGGATACATCAACATACAAATATAAAAAAAAGGATTTTTATTTTATTTTAAGTGAAAATTCAAATATAGAAAATAATAATATGGAGTTGGATATATACTAAGATGTTAAGGATATGATTTATTTTGTAATTAGTTTTTATCAATATAATATGATATCAATCTTTTTATATTGAACTATTTGAATTTATTTAATAGAAAATGGTATAATAGTTTAATTTTAGTTGTTTAGCTTTGTCATGGTTCAAAATGTAATGGAAAATATTTTAAATGAGTAACTTTTATTTAAATAGTAATATTTCTCAATTATATTAAAAATTGAATTTATAAATTTATTATATTTTTATATAATAAAAATTATATTATTTGAAGTTCTAGTGACAGCTAAATGAAAACAATCCGTAGCTAGAGTTTCTATTATTTCTAATACTAGCATAGTATATAGTGACACTGTAGGAAAAAACTTAACCGTAGCTAAAAGTTATTGTGACATTTAATTTGGTGTCACACTACACCCCCTTAAAGTTGACGCCAAATGTGGGTGTCACTCAAAGTCCAATAGACATTTACCTACAGATTATTGACTTTTAGTGACACTTTTTGAGTGTCACCGAAAGTCAATTTTCTTGTAGTGAAGTCTGCGTGAGCAAATACAAAAATGGGACATGAACAAGAATAGAAAGCTGGAAATAGTGCACCTTCACTGTCAAGGCCGCCCAACACATTGAAAGAATAATAAGGAAAGAAGCGTTTGTAATAAAGTGTGTTTGAAAGCAACTGAGCCATTGCAGGGCAGCTCATTTGCTTGTTGTGTTGATGCTGATATGTCTGCATTCAGAATCAATAGTGTCATTTCAACCAGAAAATTCCATCTGTTGCCAAGGTAATATTAAAAACAACAGAAGCCACAGAAGAAGACAACAATATAGGAATCAAACAACACAATTTCCACTAAATTTCTAACCACCATCTAACAACATAAGTAACCAGGTTATATATGATGATAAAAGGCTAGGAGCTTTAATAATTGAAGCAGTGCAATTAGTATCATCAAATCAATCAAGCACAACATTTGTAGACAACTCATCGAATGTATTTTACACTTCTCTCAATCGAGAAGAACTAAACGCTATAAAAGAGAGAGGGCGAGACCCTGCAGAGGATTTGAATAAGCTTATGAGAAGTCGGGGTATTTCGGTTGAAAAATTTCAGTTATTCATAGACTAACACCGCTAAATTGTCTGGCACATGTTGTATGAATGCCAGACATCTACTCAAAGAGTGTTGTGTTGTAGCAAAGAGAAAAAAAACAATTTCTTTGACACTTGTGTGACTTTTTGACACGTGTTGTACGGGTGTCATACAAATGCCCTTTGGACACGGAAACAAACAGAGGCCAACTTGTACGTAGAAAAGAAAGCAAGTAGTGTGTGCATGTGTATAGTAATATAGTTACACTGCAAATGAGGGTTGAGTGATATAGTCCAATAATTTTAGGTAAAGGGAGATCAAAGAACTTTTTGTCCAAAACACTAAAACGAGTATAGAGTGAATGGTCAATCTCAATCCTTCAAACTTAATACAAGACAAGCATTATGTAACGATTGGTGTCAATTAATCAATTTAATTAACTCTATAAACCAAGTTAATAACTTACTTAAAAGACAATTATACTAAAGGATTGAGAGTCTTAGACTGACCAAATGTCTAGCTGACAAAACCTTCTGCAAAGCCTTGACATCAGCTTGAAAACCAGAAGACACTTGTCAGCTCTGTCCAAAAACATAGGATCAACATTAACATAACTAAAAAAGAGTGTCCTTTTCAAAATTTTGCAATAACAAAAAAACAATTGGGTTTGAGCAAAGTTTTATATGGCGTACAGGTGGGAGATTTTGGAGTAATCGCGAGTGAGGATGTTGTAACCAGAGGACATTCTGGTATCTGCTGCAATAACACAGTAGTCTGATCCGGCAACGGCAACACAGGATCTAGAAACAATAATGATAGTATTAAAAAGATAATAATTGTAAAATAGTTGATTAAACAACAGACAAGAGAATAGAGAGAGAGTACCCTCCATTGTTGTCATATGGAGACCAATTCGCGTGTTCTTTAGTCATGCTTGATACCACTGGAAAACACAAGACCCAAAAATGTTAACAAGAATTCATTCATATCCAAAGAACACAACCCAATTTCAATATTCTAATTGTGAAAACGAGAAAGTCGAACACAAACCAATTTCTACTTTTTAAGTGTGAAAACGAGAAAGTCTCACCGTGGCGGAGCAAGTCTTTGAATTGGTGGTCGGAAAGTCTCACCGTGGCGGGACAAGGGTTTCTATGTAGTTCCAAATTCTACTATTCGTTTCTTTCTTTCCTTACTGCTTTTTTTCTTCTTCTTCCTTTTTGGATATTGGGCCTTTATTTGGGGGTATAGGCCTTAAGGTTGACTGACAAGACATCGAGGTTAGCGAATTTCTTCACAAATGTTTGTTTTTCTAGCGCAGCACACGAAAATATTTAAATACTCCTAAATTTTGGAGATATATTTTCGGAATGCACCAAGATGTAATAAACACAAACTTTCTTAGAGTTACATTTCTGATTTCAAATCGATAGTATATTTACGAAAAAATGCCTTACAGAATACACGAAAACAGAATTGAAATACACGAACTTCACAAAATCAAAATACCACTGATATCATAAAATAAGCAATACATAGGAGATTTTAACATAGATCAAACATTACACTTCAATATCCAGGTGGACGTTGCAACATCTTGATAATATCATCAACCGATCTCGAAATAGTCGCATTCAGCTTGATGGAAACTTTTTATTCTATATGGGTAAAAGTATTACACATAGCTCATAAATCAGCGCCCGTCTTCAGCTCAAGGTTGATGAACTCAAGCTTCCCTTCGTTGCCAATGGATGGCAAGCGGTACTCGATCTTCACAATTTTGCGATTGTCACCATATGGTAGAAGGTTTTGTAATATATATTGCAGATCTTCAAGAGCGGTGTACTCGTTGTTCTTAAATTGTCTGGATGTTCATTATGGATTTTTGTGTTTTAGTATGAAACAATATGACAAGTGAGTTTATTTATAGTAATGGGGTGAGATATTATGGACCACACAAACCCTATCTACGGATAAAGAATGTAGCACAATGTAACTCCGGAACCACCCTTATTTATTATGGAGATGCATCTCCGGAAACTTCCCTAATATTAACAGAACAGAAACATATACAACTAATTATATTGAATGCTGGTATTTTTGGACAAACTAAAAAATGCTTATATTTACAGCATAATACATTAAAAAAATGTCATATACAATAAAATGATAAATAACTAATTAAATGATCCGAAATAATTGTCGCCGGCCAAATCATTTACAGGTGGTACCCCTTTGACTTTTCCTTATTTTTCCTATTTCAATGTTGTTCAATTTGGTGAACTCTAGCATCCTTTTAATAAATTGGTCCGTCCAAGTCTCAAATTGAATTCTATAATGATTCGCTCACTCTGATTATGTAAGTGGTATAGGGAATCCCAATTTCAAATTCACTTGATGAAAATGCTGCGAATTTGAAACCCACCTAACACAGATGATACGATCATTGAAATTTGATGGTGGAGTAGTGCATAGTGGGAAATAAGTTTCCGAGAAACTGTATCTTGTAAGATTAATACACTCTCTCATACACATTTGGTTTAAGATGACACATCTCAAGGAAGCGCGTCCATTTTTCCACTGGTGCATGTCCATTGATGCAAGGTACAAGAGCGTGATAAATTTCTTCAGCTTTCTTTTTATTCTTGAGCACCCTGTGTATAATTCTCTATTGCTCCTCAACTATTTGATAAGAGTATCGCAGACAAGTTGGTGATCCTCTTATACTTTACCGAGCAAACAAAAAACAACCAGAAACCCACAATTACCGTCACCCCTGACATTGACGATCCGTTCAATATAATTGTGCATAAAAATTGACATCTCCTTGATGAATGTATTTTGGGTGAAGGTGGTGGTTTGCTACTGCGGGTTCCTTTGAAAACACTTTTCTGAGATTTTGGAGTCGGTGAATCGAGAAAATTTTTGTCAACATGTTCAAAATATGATGGACTCCTCACTGTTAAATTGTCGTTCGATGTAGGTTTCACCTTCTTAGGTGCTTCTTTCATTTTTACCGGTTGAGAGGGTGGTTTCAAGTAGAGCTGTCAATATGGGCTACCCGACCCTAAACGGGTCGGCCCTAGCGGGCACTGGGCTTTTCAGGGCTGGGCCAAAAAGGCCCTGGATAATATCGGCTTGGGATTTACTACCCGAGTCCGACCCTAGATGGGTTTCGGGCTACCCGGTCCTAAATGGGCTTTTTTATTTAAAAAAATTAAAATAAAAACTCCATAATATTTATTATAAATAAAATTAAAAATTATTATGTTATTTTAAACATAATACATTTTTAAGTACTATATTATCTCTTATAAATACTATAATGTGTTTCTAAATATAATATAGGTCTAAATTGTATAAAATAATACTTGAACATTTATTATAAGAGAAAAATTAATATAATATGATGAAAAAATGTTGATTATATTAGTGTATAATATTTAAAAGAGAAAGATTGAATAAAATAGAGATAAAATTTAGTGAAGGGAGAAAAATCAATATGCTACTTTGGAGTAAGATAATATAAATATTAATATATTTTTTTAAAATTTATAATTATGCGGGCCTGATGGGCTACCCACGTCCCACGGCCCATATGGGCTAGCCCTAATGTGTAGCGGGCTTTTAAGGGCTGGGCTAAAAAGGCCCTGAAAAATATGGGCTCTAATTTTAAGGCTCAAGCCCTATGATTTTTTGGGCCTGACGGGCCGGCCCCTATGGGCTAGCCCATTTTAACAGCTCTAGTTTCAAGTGTGTGGTCTTCGGGAATGTAATCTCCCTCAATTGCTCTTTGATGTGGAGTTTTGTGGGGCTTTCAAAAATATTTCTTGTATCGTTTCCCATTATGTCAGGATGCAGATATTCGATTTGATGTCTAACACCGTCATCTTCAAAACTGAGCCTCTTCCAGTGACTGCATACCTTGTCCATTCTTATTGGGTAATCAAGTTTCACTTTTTTAGATATGACACAAGAAATGAGAGACCATATATTTTCACAAGTGTGCAACCACACTTTGAGCTATCAGAACCTACATTAGAAGCTCGTTTGACTTCGTGAAAAATATAATTTAGAGCTGATCGAGATATGTTGCTGACCAACTGAGAATATAGAGTGTTGTCTTTGAATCTGTGTTCCAACACTGTGATATTACGACTAAATGATGTTTCTATCTCATTATACTGGTTAGTATCATTTGGTTCACAGATGCCTAATCCGCACACAAACACCCTTTCTATTTCTCAACAAACTCTTCAAACAAGCAGGAACAGACTCAACTTGGTTTGTTGTTGTAGATTTCAAAAATGTTAAGAAATGAGAGAGTTATGATGTTGTGACCAAGTGACTTGCCATACTTGTTTTTAGGCCAACCAAACATGTGCCAACTTGTAATTTTTGCTATTTCTTTGCATTCAATGGCCCAATAATGAACACTTGAATGTCAAATAGAGAAATCTTGATTGTCCCCTTGAAATACTTTGATGATAGCTTGAGAATTTGATGGAGATGGCATGGAAATGAACATATGAACTACACTTGAATCATCTTAGAGATCATGCACCAAATTTGAACTTCTCTTTATCAAATGATGTCGAATGAAGCTTGGCATGAATATGACCTAAGATTGTAGGTCATGCTTTAAAGTAAAAAGTCCTTTGGACCACTTGTTGACCAAAGTTTGACTTTGTGGACCAAAAGCCTAATTTAGAATCAAGCTTGATCTTTTGATATCTTCAACCACAAACCAAGTAATCTTGAATCTCACGTCATTCTTGATCATTGAATAAGATCTTATTAGGCATTAAACACTCTTTTGATTCTTTGATTGCAAACCCTATCTTGTACAATAAAAAAAGAGCAACACATATTTTTGTATATTGAATAAGGTTAGTAAAAGTTAAAATGTAAGTAATCATAGATGCAAAAAGAAACACAATGCTTGGTGATCTCTCACTAGAGACAAACCAAAGGGTTAAGGGTTAGGAGGATGCCATGCTTGTGATCTTTGATTAATAGATGCAAATAATATGATAGGTGGAATATTAGGGGGTAAAAATTAGGATATGACAGTATGGACTAGGCTTTTTTTAACAAATTTGCATCAAACTCTCCATTCTTCTCCGACTGGCATCAGAACTCTATCATGTGGCTTAATGAATAACGGTTCAATTGGTCTGACCTACTCTAGTGATACTAATGATATTTTGTGTTGGTAGTGGTTCTTCTAATCAATTGATGGTGAATATTTTTTTATAGTAAACATAAACATTCATTAGATGAAAAAGAAAGAGTACAAGCATAGTGAAAGACAACGTGTAAGGGCATTTCCCATCCACATTTTAAAACTAACACTAGTAAATAAGCCAATCAGAATTTGGACAACAAACAATTTTGAGAAGTTAATAAACAGTGGAGCATTACAAATCCAATTTCTTGATCCAAGCAACCCTTCAAATATCTTCCACAAAAGATAAAGGAGTTTGGGAACCAGAATCTTTAAATCTATCCAGTTACAAATTATTTCTTTGACTTTATCACGCACAGTTCGATTATACAGGTTCTCTAACTTGAAAAAACTCACCATCTTTGAAAGAAGCATTTGTTGAGTGGAAGAAAGAGTCTGGCTTGTAATGACCACACTTAGAGTTTTACTCAAAAACACGTTGTCTCCATCCAAAACTCTTTGGGGCATTTCAACAAACATCTTGAATACACACTTAAAATAGACTAAACAACATAACATTCAACACTGAAACAGACAGAAAACCAGAATAACAATAAACAGAGAAACAATAATTAATACCCAAACACCATTTCTTGTTGATATCGAAGCTTCTCGTGGCGGCGGTTCTGGTGGAGGTCGTTTGCCGTGGTTGCTGTTCCAAATCTTTGGCCCCATGGTTGGTGAAGCTGGACTTGGATTTGCGGCTGCGAACACCTGATGGTTGTTGACGGAGAGGAAAGAAACCATGGTAGATGTTGAAGGAAGGATATGGCAAAAAACCATTAGAGAAGAATAGTTCAAAGGAAAGGAAGTGAGAGATGGAAAACCCACAAAGGGAGAGAAACCTCCAATAGGGAGGATGGAGCCTCCATGATAAAGGAGAGAAGCTCCGAAATCGGAGAGGGGATGGTGGCGGCTCTGTGATAGCACAAAGTAAAACCCTAGTTTTAGAGAGAGGGTAAAACTTCTCTCTCTAAAACGCCTAGTTCATTTTCTACTAGATGTTGCTTTAATGCTTGCATTCTTTATTGGGTTGGTGCCTTCTTTTTAATGCTTGCATTCTCATTTATAAAAATATTCGTTTTTTATTATATTATTTTCAATATTTATTGGTGTTTAATTTCTCAAAAAATATTTAATATGATTAAGTGATTTTAAAAAAAATATTTTAACTATGAAATTTTAAAAATTTATATTAAGCTTATTGTAAATGTTTTCATTCCATTGTCAACAGTATTACAAGATTTTAAATTTTAATTAACTTTTTAGTCGTCAATAATTTTGTTGTGATTGTTTTTATTATAAATTTAAATTAGTATATTGTAATTTAAACATTACTATATATGTGCTAATGATTTTTAGTGACCCATTTTTGAAATATTAACTTTAATTTTTTAAAAATAAATTATAATTAATGTATCAAAATCTTAATTTTACATTTATTATATTATTTTTAAAAAATATATTTAAACTTTATCAAAAAAATTATGCGTGTTGTTCTTCGATTAAAAGTAATATATGAATGATAATATTAAAATAATTTAATAAAATAGAAGTAATTATAGTATTAAATTAATATTATAGAATAGTTAAATTTTGTAACACTCCGTGCATAGGGGTGAAAATAGGCTAGGCTAGGCCAGACTTTAGAAGGCCTAAGCCTGACCTACGATAAATTTAAAAGGCCAAAGTCTGGCCTATGGCCTATCATAGACTCAGATTTTTGGTCTGGCCTGACCTTTTTAAAAGTCTGGTCTGACCTGAAAGCCTATTTAAAAGCCTGTATCTCATTAAAACTTTCAATTAATTCATTTTACTTAAGAAGCCTTATAGGTCAGTATATACGCATATATATAAGTCGACCTATTTAGCCTTTGTTCTAATATATATGCATATACGGGCTAGCCTATTTAGCGTTTTTTTCTAATATATATGCATACATGAGCCAATCTATTTAGCATATCTCTAATATATATGAAAATATTGGCCGGCCTATAGGACTTCATAGGGTTTTTTAATAGCATAAGCCTGACCTATTTAATAAAACAGACTTTTAAAAAAGCCTAAGCCTGACCTAGTCTTAAGTTGGCTAGGTTATAGGCCGATGTAGGCCGACCTAGCCTATTCTCACCCCTACCCGTACATACACGTCTAGAATAATATGTAGCGATGTTATAACTGGTACATAGAAACATACATAAGTTGGAAAAGAAAAGAAAATAAAATCGTATACAAAACAACTCCTGCTACAAAAATGTATACATCACACTTGTCCATAACACTACACAGCGGAAAGGCATCGTCTAGAGAGGTCATCCTGTCATCTGCTTGTCCACTGTCTTCAACAAGAATCATCTAAAAATTCATCTACAACAACCTGTTCCTGAAAAAATTAAGAGGATTGGGGTGAGATTACTAAATCTTAGTGAGTCTCCATATCTTATGGGTTCACTCGGTTCTGCAAGGTACATGCAATCAAACAGATCCGCCGTGGATCTGGGTTTTTCCTCATGGTCGGGTACAAATACACAAAAGGGAAATATCACCATTAGATGTCCCATAACTAACCGATGTGATAGCAGCAAGTACACAATCAAACACACAAGTATGCATACTCGTATCCATATACGGGGAATCCAGGAGCACGTTAATGCCTCTATGTCGGTCATATAATCACACCCTCGATGGGTTATCCCCCATGCCTAATGTCAAGAGACTTGCACACGCACACCGCAAGTGAATCAGATATGTCCTACATGGAAATCTATCTTTGACAAGTTACAACGGTGACATTGCCAATGTGGCGTCACGACCCCGTCAATCACCATACGCAGATGTGATCGCCATAGTGGAAAATACGCCATCAAGACTACATGGGCCCACTAGGTGAAAGCCTAGTGGCATTGCCTACGTGGCACTACTAGAGATGAGTTAATCCGCTACGATAGGGGTGGACAACGGGCCGAGTTGGGCGGGTTAAAACCTAGCCCAACCCGCGGATGCATTAATATCGCCCATTTCCGCCCAATTTTAACTTCGATTTAGACGGATTGGGTATAAATGGGTTGCGGGTTAAAACGGACGGGTTAATCGATTTATTGGGTTGATAATATTTAAAGGTTCAATAAAAATTTACAACTTTTTCTTAAAATGTACAGTTATTACATCATATAATTTTCAAATTCAATAATGGACCAAACATTAAACTTGGACCAACAAAATCTACATTTTCCTACTTCAACATTTCCTCTGCTATTCCATCAGCATTTTAACATTTCCAGGACTTGCAATTGTATCTCCACTAGGTCCACATTGTCCTATACTTAAACTGTTTTCCTGTCACTACAATATTGAAGTTAATTTTTTCCAATATACTACTCAAAATGAAATACAAATAGATCAAATAATATACTTTTAATATATAAACCAGGTATTCTAATATAACTTAGGTGTGATAGTTATAGAATGTATTCGAATAGAACTAGGTATGATAGTTTATCAAAATTAACTAGACCACATGATCACTACAAGTTACCTAGAGAAAAACTAGCTATAACATCTAAGTTACAATTTGTTTTAGTCCAGAATAATAACAGATAAATTGGGCAAACTGCTAACATGTTTATGAGGCACATCCTTTACTCTCTTGCTGGTATGAAATTGACTTAATTTAATTTTCTCTATCTTTTATCAATTCACATCAACCAAAAACGATAACAACCAAATAATCATATGGTAATTTGAATTTTAACAGCATTTAAGCATATGATCATACCTGAATTCAAACGTAATTAGTACTCCGGCAACGACCGAACACCGTGGCGACCACAATCAACCTTAACATTATTAAGGAAAAAACCAAATATATTTTAGGCAATTAGTGATAAAGCAAAGCAAATTAGGTGAAGGCATTGAAGAATCTGTTTACTAAAAAAACTTATTGAACTTGAAAATCAGTTTTAAATGTCTAAAGAATTTACATGTTAAAGAAAACATTACTTAGAAACTTCATCTGTTTAACATATTTTTAGTAACTTCATCCTTTACTTGAGAAGATTCTGCATAAAATGGAAGAACATATTTTCTTAATAATATGATAAAGAGTTTGTGATCCAAATTTAAAAAAAAAAAATAATCAATCTCTTGCAGAAGCTGCTATTACTTAAAAGTTTCAGAAAATGACATAGGAAATATGAAGGAGTTCTTACAGATAGCAACAATGACCCAAGTTTGTGAAAAACAAATAAACGATGAAAAAAATCCACATTCATTTTATATATAATTTTCAGAGCAACAGGTTCATCCTCATACATACCATGGTAAAGCCTACCGTGAGCTCCATAAGCAAACCTAAGACCAACAAAGAGCTTACAAAGGTGAACAAATTCATTTTGATATGCGACTGCAGACACGTTCACTTGCGGCGGAGTTGTGCAAGGGTTTTTCTTCGTTTATGTTTATGTGGGAGAAATGAGGATTGAAACATACATATAATAAAACGGCTGCGTATTAGTAATTATGTTCAACTGGATCGGGCGGTTATGGGTACCGCCAGTTGTTTCTCCGTGAACTGAACCGCCCGTTATGATCCGCCACAGACCGCACTGTGTGGCCCGCCAAACTGCTTGACCGTTTGAAACTGTATTTTTCGGTTTTTTCTTTCGGTTTTTATGGACTGGGTCGGTTTACAGTTCCTTGTCCAACCCTACGATATGATATTGCTTAAGTGGCATCGCAACCCCATCATACCAAGCACGTCGATGCTTTCATAATGCCAGCGTAGAAACGCCCTTACGGACCCTCGTCGGGACATCGCAATGGTAGCTCAGGTGTCACTACGCCAAACAAGACCTTATACATCACTTATTGAGAAGCGCTGGCTAATGTGGCCCTGTACCAACACTTTTGTAAAGCGCTTTCTAAAGCAACCCCTTTAGCAGCGCTTTTAAGAAGCGTTGTCTAAGGCAGCCCCTTTACCAGCGCTTTTCCTTATTTTTGTATACAGTTTTTGTGTGTTATTTTTTATTTCACTTATAGCAGCGCTTTTGTATAAAAGCGCTGTCTAATGTGGGCTGTCTAAAAGCCTTTTTGGGCGTAGTGTGTGTACAATATACCAAGAACGTCGATGCTTTCATAATCCCAACGCGGAAACGCCCTTACGGACCCACGCCAGGTTATCGCAATGGTAGCTCAAAGAAATGCCTAGTAGCTAGGCCTGCTCCGATTCAAGCATACAATAAGTTGCACACAAGATTCGCCTAAACTGAACATCATGTCCATGTTTGCCCTGTCAGTGCTACTCAGAAGTACACAGGATTGCCTAAACTAGGTGACCATGCCAGGTTTGCCCTGTCAGTACTCTCACTAGTACACAGGATTCGCCTATACTGGGTGTCATGCCAGGTTTGCCCTGTCAGTACTTCACACACAATACAATCAGAAAATAAGGCATATCAACATAACATAATACATAATGCACCATATACCTGAATCAACATTTTCATGATCATACACAATCATAACATTTTCCAATATAATGCATCTCTTCCACGTGCATACATGCAACTAGTATATGAGTGATCATAACATGGTATTATGCATTTTCCAACACACCTCATAAGTCTTAGAAGACTAGGGAGGCATCAGGTTCCCTAAACGGAACGAAACTGCACTCCGGGGGAATATAACATACATATTTCACCCAACAAAGCTCACTAAGCGGGGTCCCTACACTCTCAAATCAAACATTCTGGTTTGGGGACCAATTTTATTAGATAGTACATCTAAATAGCTTTCCAACGATATAAACTTTACGTCATTCTGATACCCTAGGCGAAAGTTATGAATATTTGAAGTTAGAATTTTCTCCTTCAGACCCTGCTGTACCCGGGTACCCTCTATGCCGTACACGGTTACACCCCCTAAAATTAGCCTATTTACACCTCTATTTGAGATGTACCCGGGTACTCTCTATGCATGCTGTACCCGGTTACACCTGTGCAGAATGCAGAAAAACTTGCATTTTCACACACCAGTCCCAATTTCTTCCAATTCATAACCACACAATTTTCCAATTGACATCCAAACATGTTCACACACCAATATAGCATGATTTTTAATAGAAGGAGCATAAATTAACAACATGCAATAGCAATTATCACTAAAATCCACAAAACTCCAATTTCATGCAAAATCCCTCTCTTGGAACAATGTTTTTCTGGTTTCAAAACCTAATCCGATATGTCCTTATCTCTCTCTCTCACTCTCTCTCTCTCTCTCTCTCTCTCTCTCATTTTTTATCTTTCTTCGTTTTCTAATTTCTCAGATCTGAATTTCTACCTCCTCTTTATTTTAACAAGTGTTTTTTGTGAAATTAACATATCATGAAGAGATGGCTCCTAAAATAAGTGTGAACGCACGAGTAACACACCAATACGTGTGAATGCACGGGTTACCAAGCCAAAATCTGTGTGAACACACAGGTAACACACTAGTATCATGTGAACACACGGATAACCAGACCAAAATCCTTGTGAACGCCCATATTATTACATATTTTTTACAATTAAAGAAAATAAAAGTAAATATATTTAAAATAGTGTATGAATCCAAACACGAGAAAAATATGTTGTTTTTTAATTGCTCATGTGTCTAATATTTTTATTTTACAATTATTTTTAATTTAATATACAATTAAGATATTATATGATTAATTAAAATATATATTATTGATGTCGATAAAATTTTGTTTTTATTTTTAAAATATGTTTTTCTTTTAGAAAGAATAAACTACGTACTTTGGTAAAACTATTTTGTTTTTCTTATTTACACTTTTATTAAATTTTGAAAACAAAAGCGTGCATAGCACACCGGTACCCGTGCGGACGCACTGCTAACCATATTAAAATCTGCGCAAACGCACGAGTTTAATATATGAAATGTTAAAATATATATTATTGACATGTAAAACAATTTTAGTACAACCATTTTATTTTATTTTCAAAATATGTCCATCCTTTTATATTTAAATAGAAAAACATATTTTTAATTCAAATATGTCTTTCTCATATTTAAATATTAGTTTATATATATATATATATATATATATATATATATATATATATATATATATATATATATATATATATATATATATATTAGGGCTAAATATGTTTCTGGTTCCTAAAAATTATTAGATTTTGTTTTTGATTCCTATAAAAAAATGTAATGTTTTAGTTCATATAAAATTATTATGCACGATATTTTAGTTTCCGCTGTTAAACCAATGTGTATTTTCGAATAATTATTTTGGAGACATGTTTAAAATATTATAAATAGTTCTTTGAAAAAAAAATTAAAATTTTGATTTTGAAGTCGTTATTTTTATTACTTTTATCATTATCTTTTAAAAATTAAAAAAATTCAAATTTAATTCTTCTCATTTTTATAAAATTCTAAAATTTGATAAATAAATATTTTGCACTATTTTAAACATGAATGAAAAATTTATTCCAAAATTTAAAAGTTAAAGGGTAATTAAACAATTTTTAAAATTTTAGAAAATAACAGAGACTAAAACCGCATGGATAAAAATTTTGTAGGAACAAAAATATGTTATTTTTTTAATAAAGACAAAAATAAAATTTAAAATATTTATAAGGAGAAAAACATATTTTATCCTATATATTACCATTGGATTAAAAAAATAATTAAATGACATTTAAGTTATAGTTATGAATATAATTAAGAATGCAACATTTGTTATGTAAAATTTAATAAAAATATAACATTAAATTTAATTCTTATAGATTATTTTCTTTTTTATGAGATTTGTATTTAATAGTTTTTCTTACGAATATTTATTTTTAAAACATATACATTCATTTTTCATCTGAATTTTTTTTGTTGTTAATTAATAATTAGTATTTTATAATTTGTTTAAAATTTTATGATAAGCTAGTTATAAATACGCACTCAAAATCTATATCCGTGCAAATTCACGGGTATCTCACTAGTTATAATATTAAATTAAAATAATAGAACAATCGAAAAGTCTAATTAAATCCTTATAAAAGCTTATGTGGCAGTATTATATAAAAAGAAACATAGGGTAGGAAAATATATTTGACAGGTATCTCTTTTCTCAAATTTTATAAGTGATATCAATCGGTAAAACTTTCCCACACGGTTTTAACCAACTTATTTTTATCAAAATGTCTTCTTCTTAGGCAAAGCCACATCAATCAATTCATTTTCTCAATTAAGGAAACACAGAGTGCTATAAATTGGAGTGATGTGAAGCCAATTTAAATCCATGCAAAACAAGAAAAGAGATAAGAATAAGAATATAGTGGTATGGCAAAAACTAGTGCTTCATTTGTTCTAGCTGTCCTTGTAGTAGCAATATTTCTGAATGGCTATAAAGCTGCTGAGAGTTTAGAAAGCGGTAATCAACCTAAGAAAGGTGAAGCTAATATATTTAAGTATTGTTCTAATAAGTTTAAATTCATGTTTCTTTTTATCTTTGTAACTTTGTGCATTGTTTCCATAATTGCAGCAGGACTAGACTCAGGTAATTGCGTTGGGCCGGTAGAATGTACGAGTGTAAGGTGTTCCGCATTTTGTTGGAAAAGAGGCATTTCTGGTGGCTATTGTGCAACGCCATTTGAGTGTTGTTGTTGAGGAGTTAAGAGATCTATGTTTGATAAAACTATACATTCTATATTAAGAATTGCCAGTAAAAAAGTGAAATATCCTACCACTTATCCAGACGATTTTACATATATGTTTAGACTAAAATAATCTTGACGGTTGTGTAACGTGATATGAAAGTATACATAATCAAACAACTAATAAACAAAGGAAGAGATTATGCGCACAAACATATAGGTTTTAAGGCATATATATAACATAATGTATTTTCAATAATATTATTTGTAGTTTACAAACTTGACTTTTCTTCGTATATGAATTGATTGGAATAAATTCACCTTTAGAGAGAATTTGCTTAAGTGGAGGTGTTAATTGTTGACCCTATGGTGCCTCTTGTCCCATTTGTGAGGAAACGATAGAGTTAAATTCTCTCTCTCTTTTTCTTTTTCTTTTTTTAAATACTTGTGATCTTGTTTTTTCTATCTGCTATAAGATCTTTAATTGGTTGGCTTAGTAGATGGTTATGCTTAGTGATCCTAGGTTCCTTTTTGAGTTTTTTTCTAATTTTAAGTGGTAGAGCAAAGAGTATTGGTTGTTATGCTATGATTTGATATGCGGTTGTTTGGTCCAATTAGATTGATGAAAATGTCACAATTTTTATGGGTCTTTAACAAACATTAGAGAGGTGGAGGAGTGTTTTTATGGTGTGGTTCTTGAATTGGTTTTAAGGTAGATAAATGAGTAATTGAAGAGTCCTAATTTATGGTGGAGTCTGGGGTGATGATAATAAAGCAGAAATCAAATGATATGTCGACTCTGATTATGTAGGTTATATGAATTCCGAAAAATTTATTTCTGGATATGTTTTCACTATGTTTGGCACAACAATCAGTTGAAAAGCGACTCTTCAGAAGATTGTTTCCTTATTAACCAATGACCCGAAATATATTTCCTTCATAGAAGCTATAAAAGAAGCATTATGGCTTTAAGATTTTGCTAAGGAGCTAAAACTTCAAAGTTGGGTCATTACTGTTAAATGTAATAGTCAAAGTGTCATACATTTGTCGAAGAATTCATATATTACTAGCGTAAAAAAGTTTCATAAAGACGATGTTACTAGCGTTTGCTTTTTAATCTATTTTTTAGCTTCATTTTATGATCTCTTTTGGCAGACGCTACTTAGTATTGGCCAGACGCCACTACTAGCTTTAAGGATGGAGACGTCAGCCTCTACACTAACACTAAATCGATGCTAACAAACCACTAGCGTCCATTTTTTGCTGACGTTTCTGAGCATTTTTCTCGTAATGATAGATTTAAGAAATCTCAACGTGCATATTAACCAAACAAAGGACAATCAACCACACACTAGTATTTCTAATCATCATTAAATAGTTGTCTACAACTGTCATCTAGATACCAAAGCTGAGATTAATGTTAAAAGCAAAATTGAAAATCAAAACACCTTTACACTATTTAATGAAGAATTAATGGAGCTGTTATCGGAGGTTTCTTTGGATAGAGAGGTCAAAAACGGGTACGAGTGTAAGATGTTGGGAGATGGCGGTTTCTCTGTTCAGTCTTGTTACGAGTTATTCTTGGATGCAGAATATGCTGGGTTTGCTTGTCAGGATGATACCGCAAGGGTGCTGGCTGCTATGTGGAAGATTGAAGCTCCTCCTAAAATGCTTTTTTTTAGTTGGAGAGTATTACTTAAGAGAATTGCTACAGAAGATCAACTTATAAGACGCAACATATTGTCGGTAAGTAACAATCCTTATTGTGTTTTCTGTTTGTTGCAAGAAGAATCTATTGCCCACATCTTTGGATTATGTTCTTTTGCGGATAGCATTTGGCGTAGAGTGTTGATTTGGTTAGAACCTTTTGAAGAGATGAATTTAGAGGAATTCAAGTCTTTTTTCTTCTTTATTGAGAAAATTAAGGATGCATTGAACAGGAAAGTAGTTGCTGTTATTTGGTTAGTTACAATATAGAGTATTTGGCTTTCTAGAAATGACTTCATATTCAACAACATAAACCCTACTTTTGATGATTGTATGTCAGCTTTTATATTTAGATAGTGGATTTGGTTATCGTCGTGTAATCCTTTATTATCAGGTTGTGATTTTTATACTTGGAATATTTTTCCTTTCCTTTGTTTTGGGAGGTAGAGGTTTTCCGTTTTGTTTCTTTGGTTGAGTAGCCTTCTACTCGATTTAATAGATATCTTGCCTATTAAAAAAATACACCTTTACACTCTTTTTGATTTTTTAATTTTTAAAATTCTAAAATTGAAAATAATTTTGGAAAACTGTGTTTAAAAAGAAGAAATCTAAACAAGTTTTTTCTAAAACAAATTTTAAAACTCAAAAATAGTTTTTAAAACTTAACGAAACAAACCCTTAAAAATTATGTAGAAGGAAACAATGATTCATAAAGATAGAGATATCAACCTTAATAGTTAATATGAAAAACAAGGATACCAACTTCAAGGTTTCTTATGCAATGAAAAATGCAGTGACGAATGCATGTATATAATTATGTAGAAGAAACAATGATAATTCGAAAAGAATGAAATATTCCGTAACTAATTAAGTTTTATTTAAGTCTTCTAATATCAATCAATTGGTAAATTAATTAGCCTTCACATTTGGCACCATGCATATGCATGCTTTCTACACGGTTTTAACTTTTAACAAACTTTCATTTATCAAAATGTCTTCTTCTCACGCAAAGTCTCATTAATTAATTCATTTTCTCATTTAAGAAAACATGTAGTGCTATAAATTGGAGTGATATGAAGCCAACTTTATTCCATTCCAAATAATAATATTCATTAGAAGTAAAAAGTGTTTGAGTTTAAATGTTAGTGACTAATTTTTTTTATAAGCAAGAGATATATTGATTAGAGAACAGAAGTTCTCGAAACGAAATACAAAGACAACTCGAGCACAAAGCCGAGCAGAAAATTACACGCTAATTGCGATTTACGACAAGTAAAAATAGACAACTCGAGCATAAAGCCGAGCAGAAAATTACACGCTAATTGCGATTTACGACAAGTAAAAATAAGGATTTCTACTAAATTCATAAAAAGTACAATTGGGTTGCATAATTTTCCCAACAAAAGACCACCACCAAACCAACGCTTTGACGCCCCACACTATATTGGAGATATTCCACATGTCATTCCTAAAAATTATACTGTTTCTTGCCGTCCACAAATACCAATAAACTGCTAGCCACACCACTCCTTCCTTTCCCTTTCTAACCTTGTTTTTCTTGCCTTCTAAGCACCAATACAAAAAGATCTCCTTTAAGTTGCCCTTCTTATAGTCATCCATGCCCAACCACTCAGCTACATCCTTCCATACAAAATCTGAGGCTTGACAAAACAATAAACAGTGGAGCACAGTTTCTTCGTTCTCTCCATAGAAAACGCACAAAGAATTCGAGATAAGCAAAATACCTTTTTTTACAGAGAGCTTCTCTCGTCGGAAGTTTGTTGACGAAACTTCTCCAACCAAACACTTTAATTTTTAAAGGAACGTCGGTCTTCCACAGCATTTTGAACGTCGTGTCGTGTCTGCCCGAAGGACCGTAAGGAGTCTTCTCCCTGGCTAGAATTTCCGCACAAGATTTTATAGAGAAAGAACTGTCCTTCTCAGCGAACCAAAGCACATGATCGGCACAGTCATGGATCGGACATTCAGTCCCCAACATCTACTGTAGCAGTAGCACAGTATCTGCTACCGCCTGGCTGCCACGGCTGGAACTTTGAGCACCAAAATCGGACCAGGCCCAGCTTCCATCATGACATCTGCCCATTGCAGCTACCGATGCTACCTGTAAAACAGAATCATAATAAACTGTAGGAAAGGCATCTTTTAGCACCCCCGATTGCGACCAATTTGAGTGCCAAAAATAAGTCCGGTATCCATTTCCCATCTCAACCTTGCAAGCTGAATTGAAAAAGTCAAAAGGTTTTTTTTTGTCTAAAGCTAATATATCGACCCACCAAGTAGAGCACGCTGCATCACCTTTAACTTTGCTTCCTCCTTGCACCACCCGAAGAATAATGTCCCCATATGTTGCCTTTAACACTTCGTACCATAACATCTCAGTTTCAACTAGAACTATCCATTTCCACTTATTTAGTAACGCCAAATTAAAGTCCTCTAAACTTCTAACACCCAGCCCTCCTTTCTCCTTTGGCAAACAAATCTCTTCCCATCTTGTCCAACGAATGCACCTTTTAGCTTCCCCCCCTCACAAAAAATTGCTTTGAATTCTTACCATTTCCTTAATCACTCTCTTAGGTGCTTTGTAGAAAGAAAGAGTAAAGATCGCCATACTACCTAACATCGACTTGATAAGCGTAAGTCTTCCTCCTATGCTAAGAAGTCTTCCTTTCTAAGAAGCCAAATTCTTCCTCATTTTTACTATAATCGGTTCCCAAGTAGCGGCTCTCCTAGGATTGCTACCAATACGGATACCCAAAAATGTGAATTCCTTATCCTCCCTTCTACACGCTAAGAAATTCATTGTTTTAAAGTGTGTATGATTTAGACAAAATTCATTGTTTGAATAAAAAATTGAAAAAATTATTTAAATGATAGAAATTTATATAGTGTTTTATCTAAGTTCAATTTAATGATATTGAAGAGCACATAAAATCAAACAATTTAAATTTTCTCTCCTAATCTATAGAATGTGAATGTCAAATTGATAACTATTATTATTTTAAAATTTTCAAGTTCGTTCTCATATTTTTCAAAATTATAAAATTGACCATCAAATTTTTTTTAAAAAAATTGTAAATTGGTCTTTAACAATTTTCCAATTTTACAATTTAGTCCATAGAATGATTTTAAAATTATAAATTGGTCCATATTGTATATATTTTAAATTTGATCCAAAAAATTTAGAATTTATGAAAATGACCCAAAATATATAGCAATGAATTATTTTATTCCTTTACCCAAACAAAGCAATTAAAAAATAAATAAGTCAAATAATTTGAGTCGGTTAGGATTTTATATTTCATAAAAATTTCCTATTACCATATATTAATGAGCGAATATAATAATTTGAGGAAACTTAAATGATTTTTAAAAAATTCAATATTTGGATAAAAAATATGTAGAATTGTTAAAATGATGGAATTCTATGAAATATTTTAATAATCTTTAAAAGACACCAAAAATTAAAGAAGTTCAAATTCTTCTCATACTCCATAGAATTTGAATATCAAATAGACTAATATTATTATCTTAATTTTGCAAATTGGTCTTGGTATTAGAAGATTGGAAGACTTTAATGTGGTGCTTCTTCTTAAGTGGAGATGGCGGATATTGGTTGATTCAAACTCTTTATGGATGGATATATATATTGAAAGCACGGTACGTCGACATTAAGATTCGGGTAGCGGGAAAAGGCAGGAATGTTCATGAGTATACCTCTAAATCTCTATGGTGGTCGGATATTCTTTTACTTGCTAAAAAAATTCCGGAGGATTTTTTTTGTGAACAATTTAGATTTCAAAGTTGGTGATGATTTTACTACTTCCTTTTGGCTTTCTTCTTGGTTGAAAGAGGAAACTATTAGTTCTTTATTTCCTTCTCTTTTTGCTATTTCCCGTTTGCAGGATGCTTCCATTGCTAGCACGGGAGGTTGGATTAATGGGGAGTGGCATTGGAATGATTTTGGAAATCCGATTTTTCCGGATTCGGAGACAGGGGCAGCAGCGATGCTGCGTTTACTGTTGGGGCAGCAGCCCTCCGTATCGATGGTTTGCGCCGCGGACGTTCCGAGGTGGAGGAGGACGGAGGATTTTCGGTTTTCGCTTTCATCGTGTTACGGAGCGTTATGTGTTAGGTACACTCAATATGGCCCTCCTAATTGTTTTGATTTCGTGTGGGATTATTTATGGAAGATTGAAGCCCCGTTAAAATGCAAAGCTTTTGAATGGAAGTGTTTTTTAAACAGAATTGCAACAAAGGACTTGCTTGTGCACCGGGATATTTCTTTTGCCCCTTCTAATTTAGCTTGTGTTTTCTGTGATGGTTGTGCGGAATCTTCTTCCCATTATCTTCTTCTTTGTCAGAGGGTGAATGAGGTTTGGTTGCAAATTGCTAGTTGGATTGGTTTGTCGGACTATAAAGCGGGTGATTTTAAGGAGAGTTTTTGGAAATGGCATTTGTTTTGTAGAAGGAAGAATTTGAAAAAAGGGAAGGTGGGGTGCGTGTGGTTGACAACGATATGGAGTTTATGGGTTTTTAAAAACGGTATTATTTTCAAGGATTGGGTTTGGAATTCCCGGGATGCGGTTTGGGGGGTGAAAGCATTGTTATGGAGATGGGCTTTCATTGAGAATATTTCTCAACCCAATTGTAACTTTTATGAGTTTGACAAAAACTCTTTGTTATACTTTAGTTAGGTTTTAATTGATGGACAATTTTTTCCCGCGATTTCGACCGTTCTTTTGTAATCTTGTTTTGTAAACGTTTGTTCCATTTAATATATCTTGATTAAAAAAAATCATATAATCGTAGTATTATATAAATTATGTAGTTATCGTGTCTACTCTCTTTCATTCCCAATCCTATACAGTCTACCAAATTTATCCATGTTCAAGCATATTTCCTTTTTTTTCAAAAATGTTGGTATATAAGACAAAATAATGCGATATACCAAATTTATCAATGTCCAAGCATGTTTCCTTTATCGATCTCCAAGCATATTTTCTTTTTTTTAAAAAAATGTTGATATATAAGACAAAATAATGCAACATATATAAACTAATTTTTCTTTTAAAACTCTTCTAAAATGGTGGAAATGAGGCAAATTAATTACAATATATATAAATTAGGTTCTCTTTTGAAACTCTTTTGAAATGGTAGTTTTGATACAAATTAATTGCAATATATACAAACAAGTTTTTCTATCACGTAACAAATTAAACTCTATTTATTTCTTCAAATAACAATCAATTGGTCACATTAATTAACTTAATTTTATCAAAATGTATTTTTCTCACGCAAAGCCACCTTAATTATTTTCTTTTTTCAATTAAGGAAATCATTGGTGTTATAAATTGGAGTATTATGAAGCCAATTAATTATATTCAATATTACCAAACAATATTATCGATAAGAAGAAGAAGAATAAAAAAATAAAAAAAGCTTTATGGCTAAAAGCAGTGCTTCAGTTGTTCTAGCTGTTCTTGCTGTAGCATTATTTCTGAATGGCTATAATGCTGCTGAGAGTGTAGAAACAGATAATCAACAACCTGAGAAAGGTGAAGCTGATATTTAATTAAGTATTGTTCTGATTACTATAAGAACTTCTAATATGTTTAAGTTCATCCTTCTCCTAACTGTGTGCATTGTTTCCATAATTGCAGCAGGACTAGACGGAGTTTGCGCTGAGCTGCAAGGATGTATTGAGGTAACCTGTTCCCTCTATTGTGCGTTAAGAGGTTATTCTGGCGGCTATTGTCCAAAGCCGTCTGAGTGTTGTTGCGGTGAAGGAGTTTGAGATATATATGTTTGATAACTGTACATTCTATATATGATTGTACAAGTATATTAACAAAACAGTCTTTAAGGTTCTTATTAAAATAAGTTGGAAAAAACACTATTGTAAGTTCAATTTCGATGGAATTTCCTATATTAATAATTGCCAGAAATAAAGTAAAATACCTTTGATCTTATCCGTACAATGTTGCATATATATGATATGGTTATACTAAAATGAACTTGACGGGCGGTCGTGGAATGGTTGTGTAATAATGTGATGTGAAAGTATATACAATGAAAACTACTAATAAATATTAGAGTTTCTCGTAACATAACTTTACAAGACCGATTTATAAATTGAGCGGTGTCACTCTATATAAATTATTTTAATATAATATTTTTAATTAATGTGAGACTTTAAAATCTTTCTAACAATAAACAAAGAAGAGATTATGCGCACAAAGATATTAGTTTAATTACAAATTTGAAGTATGTAGGATTTAGTTAATTTGTTGTTATCACGTAGTGTTGAACTTTTAAGTGTTTAAAGAGAGTCCGAAAAATCAAATCAACCTAATATTAGTTTTTCTTATAGAATTGCTACAACAATATTAAGGAATATATAACATAATGTATTTTCAATAATATTATTGTAGTTTGCGAGCTTGATTTTTTTTTAGTATTTGAATTGCTTGGACTTTCTGTAAAGTGATAGTATTTTTTACAGCTTTTACAATATGTTTTCATTTAGAGGGAATTTCCTTTAAGTGGGGTAATTAATTGTTAACCCTAATGATGCCTTTTGTTCCCTTTGTGCGGTTTGATAGAATTAAATTCTCATTTATTTATTACATGTGATGTCTATGTGGTATAAAATTTTTAAGTGGTTAGGTTGATAGATGGTTATGCTTTGTGATCTTACGTTCTTTTTTTAGTTTTTTCTAACCTTAAGTGGTAGGTTAAAGATATTGATAGTTATACATGGGGTTGTCGGGTAAAATTAAATTGCTAAAAATGTCACTATTTGTTATGGGTTTTTAACAAGTTATACAAGGCGATCGCTCGAATCCAGTCCAAAAAGATCAAAACAAACAAAAAACAGCTAGTTAAGCATTAACTTAACCAAATGAACTCGTTACTTCCTATTATTCCAACCTCTATACACTATCATGTATATAATCCTATCTTATATTTTTAGTTTGTATATCATTGCCAAAACTCTTATCATTTTTGTGCCGCCAAATTTCATAGACGCATTCTGGGTTTGATATGAATCTTCATCTTCAAAGATAGTTTTAGTGATGATTTCTGACTTTTAGTGACGGACAGTCTTCCACGTGGCATACAAAAATACCTAGTTGACATGCCACGTAAGCCTCCGTTAGTGGAATCTAATGGGAAGGACCAATTTTGAGGATGGAAAATATTGCGAGGACCATTGTTTGAAAAAAAATTGACAATTTCTTTATAGACCCCCCTGGGGTGAGAACCCTGCTGGAAAACCCATAATACCCCTGGCTTCGGAGATGCATCTCCGAAGTCACTTTTTTTCCTATTTTCTCAGAATTCAGAGATGCATCTCCGAAAACACCCATTTTTGGGTGTTTTCGTAAATGCATCTCCGAAAGCACTTATTTTTCAATTTAAACTTTAGATTTAAACTGTCAGGTGTTTTTTCGGAGACGCATCTCTGAAAACACCCATTTTCACATTTCCCATTATTCGGGAGATGCATCTCCAAAATATGCTCCGAGTTAAAACAATGATTAATCCCATATTTTACATTAGTCGACAAAATTGCAAAATAGAATCAGATAACATGTAAATTAGAATAAAATACCAATACTATTAATACGAAAATAGTTGTACGGGTAAGTGCTCAGTGTCAAAATAATACAACACGAATAAAAAAAGTCATGAATAAAAAATAAATAGGCAACTGCGATGCCTAATGCGAACATCCTGCGACCTCCTGTGCCTCCTATACGCTGCCGCACCGACCGCGTCACTGACCATCCTCTCCATAGTGGCAACTGCCTCTAGTCCGCCCTGCTCAATGATACCTCTATCAAATGCATCCTGCCCAAGCATTTCTATCTGCTGGCATACCGGAAGCAGATCAGTGGTATGGTCATCCTCGGTCTGCTGGTTCTCCAAGATCTCCTCATGTGCTGGCCTAGGTGGATCTCCGGGAGTGTCGGGTGTCATTAAAGGATGTGACATCCGATAAAACCATGTCACGTACTCATCTACTAAGTGCCACCCCTGGGTGGCCACCATATGCTGATACTCCTCAGGCACCAAATGATGCGCCCAATCCTCAAATATAGTAGGGAGGCCCACTCGAGTAACGGTGTCGGGAGCAGCCTCAAACGAAGACCTCGGTATCATCTGCACACGTCCAAACTGCCTTATGCACCGCTCCGGCAGATACCTGACCATGGTGTTGGTCCCACATACCAACCATCCAGAATATAATGCGATGCGGTCGAATGGGACAACATCGCGGTAATCAGTGAAGGGCATCCAACGGATGTCCTTGTGCACAGTGCGTTCGAGGTACACGTGATACGGGACCACTGCGTTATTCCCCCTTTGGAGGACGTATCGTGCGGTCCTGGGCATGGCGTCATCGTACACAGGTTCAATGTCGAAACCGTGGATGCGGTGGAAGTATGAGATGATCCATCCCTGAAACACAAATACGATACGATAATATGTTGAAAAAATATGAATCATAATTAAATGTGAAATAATTAAAAAGAAACGTACCGTGAGGAGTGTGCAAGATCCTGTCAACTGTCTGGTCCTCCAGTTGGAGGCTTCACTCAGCTTCTGGTATAGGTATACCAGAATGGCTGCCCCCTAGTTCCATTGGTCAACTGTAGTCAGATCGATAAAGTACCAGAGATAAGTCATGTTGATGTAGGTTGCACTTTTGTCCACAAAGAGTGCAGTGCATACCAAGAACATGAACCAACACCGCAGAACGCAAGCACGCTGATACTTAGTAAAAAACTCGTCACCCTCCTGTTCAAACTCCGTTCCTGCCACCAAGTGGTTCTCATAAAGCTATTTCAAGTTGGAGAACCAGATATGCACCCCACTCGTCACTCTGCACTCATAATCCGTCATGTTTGGGTCCATACCCAGATAGTCCACCATCCATTCTATGGCCTCAACCATCTGAATCCGAGAATGGTCCAGTAACCTCCCTCTGATCGGCAGGTGGAGCAGACAGGCCACATTGTGTAAGGTGATCGTCAACTCCCCAACAGGAAGTTGGAAAGAAAATGTCTCATTGTGCCACTGCTCGACAAAAGCCCCCAGCATGCTATGGCTGATGGTACTATATCTGGTCATGCATAATCCGCCAAGCCCGCTCGCAGCTACAACATCATTAAACCACTGAGCCCGTATTTTAAACAAAGAAAATATTTTCCGCGCATGGTTCACAGATTTTATGGTCGGTCGTTCCTGTCACAACAAAAACAAAAACAAAAAACATTGTTAGTTAGACCGTTAGGAGAAAGCGGAATAAAAACGGTTAAATTATAAAGTGTAATTAAAAAAACTACCTCTCCCTCCCAAACACGTCGAGCGACGTGGTCATGGTAGAAAATCAACATAGAAGTGTCTGTAGGCCCTCCTGGGTAGCCCTCCTCCTCCTCCGCATCATCCTCCTCGTGCTCAGGGTGAACATTGGGTATCTCCTCCTCCTCATGTCTCACCTCCTCGTACTCCTCACGTACCACCTTCTCACGAGAGGAAGACGTCTGAGCCAGCCGACTCCTCGATCCAGATGAGGAATTTGGATGCGCCTTGTTAAGTGCCAAAATGTAGTTATTTTGTGTTTGTAAATAGTTTCACTTATCGATACTTTTTGTTAATACCGTTCGAATAATACCTCGTATTGTGTATAAATACGTATACTTTGTGAATAGATGTATTTTCATATACTTTTATACTTTTTGATAGTTTTCTATTCATTTTGTAGGTATTGAGGCGTATTTGGAGCATGAGCAATAACGTGGCGAAGACACGACTTCAAACGCGCGATTTTGAGCGGCGAAATCAATTCATTCGGCGAATAAAGCTCAAAAACAAAGAATAATAAATCAAAAATTTAGTTGATATTTTGTCATTGTTAGATTGGAAATTGAATAAGCTTTCCAACGCTTCGAACCGGGCGCAAATCGGAGTTACGGTTCTCAAGTTACGTCATTTTTACTAAAAGCTGTTTTTTTCAATACAGCAGGTTGGGCTCGACGCGCGCTCCTGCGAGCGACCCGCGCTGAAAGGCGGTTTAGAAAGTCATAAAAGAGGAAAAATCACATTTTTGAGAGATGGTTGGATATTTTAGAGCTCCAATCCATCCAATAGCATTTTTTTAGTTGAATGATGCTAGAAAACACATTGGAGTTGTCAAATGAATGATCCGGGGTTGAATCCTTCATCAATCGGAGCCGACAAACCGTAAGATTTTTGGGTTTTTCTTCTTTTCTTCTCTTTGTGGTTTTATTTGTGTGTTTTGTATATATATACTTTGATCTCATGTATATTTGTCGCCCATGGCGTTGTATAAAGTTTGCTTTACAATCTAAACTTGTTGTTTTTCCTGATTTTTTACATCTTGATGTTTGGGTTATGTTTGGTGGGTTGTTTTGCATCTTTATGTTAGGGGTTTGTGTTGTTGTAGAGATAGACCTCACAAATCTTGATTAGGAGAGATAATCATTAGCTTCTTGATTCTAGAGATAGATGAAGAGTTAATGTTCACTTTGTGTTGGTTCGTAATACTACCGGGTTGTTTGATTGGTGGAGAGATCGTCGATCCAGCAATATTTTAATTTAACATGGTAAGCTACCGTATGTTTGATTGGTGGAGAAATCGTCAACTAAGCATACGATAGAACTCGTGGAGGTGTTTGGATACGAATGCTGACAGCAGGTAACACGTGAATGGTTTAAGGAGTATAGTAGACTGAGTGCAACTGGTCGATAAGTTTAAGTTTGTGAAGAGTAGATTATATGCAATACTTGATAGTTTCTTCTATTTGAAGAATGTATTCTTTTTGTGTTGATATTTACTTTTCCATTTCATATTTAAATTCATTCAAAACCCAAACTCATAACTAAGAATTCGTCGAACGGCAATTCAGTAGCACTAATCTCTGTGGACACGATAAATTCCCGGATAAATACTTCCAAAACTTTTGTTGCTTGCCGCTCTACCGCTTCAACAAAATGGCGCTGTTGTCGGGGATTGGTGTTTCTATTGAATTCGCATTGCGATAGTTTCTTTGTTTTTGAGTTTTGTGAATATCGTATATTTTGTGCATATTCTCATACTTGTATATTTTTGTATATTGATACATGTTTATATTTTCATACTTATACATGTTTGTGTGTTTGATTTTGTTCCTCTTCACTTTTGCTATTTAGCAAGGTGAAGTTGGCTAAACAAATTGAACTCAGATAGTTCGTAAATTCTAAATCTTCACTTTTCAATTTGTTTAGCCAATTAAGGATTTTGTAAATATTGCGTTTTATGTATATTTGTGTTTTTACACATACTTGTGTATACTTTTGCTTTTGATTCGTTTGTTAAGTGTTTGGGCAGGTCGCTTTCTTTAGGTTGTGTTTGAGGCGAAAGCATTGGCGTACTGCGAGGAAGTTACTTACCATTCACGAAACAATAAAGGCGTCGAGCTAACAACGTTAAACGAGCGCTTGTTGGGAGGCACCCCAATGATTTTATTTTTCTGTTTTAGTTTTCTGTAAATGAGTAGTGTAGGTGTTAATTGATGGCGCACTTAAATTCTGTTTTTCTGAGTTGGTTCTGTTTTTCTGGTGTAGCGCGCGTCGCGCATCCTGGGAGCTGAAGAGCTTGGTTAGGCAGAACTGCGCCCGCGTCGCGCGGTCTTAAGGGCGCATCGCGCGCTGTGTTGCTTTTGACCAGTGAATTCTTTTTAATTGTTCGCTTGGCCCGCCTTTTTCCCACTTACCCTAAGGCTTTATAGTATAGTACTCCCTCCGTCCCAAATTATAAGAGAAATTTACTTTTTAGATTCATTGAATAATTAATGTATTTGGTCTGTATATAGACCAAATACATTAATTATTTAATGAATCAAAAAAGAGAATTTCTCTTATAATTTGGGACAGAGGGAGTATTTTATAGTTTTATTTTTTTAAATTATCTTGTTTGTGTTTAGATTCAAATTTTGGCCCGATTACTTGGAGTCTCATTTGGTAATTCTCCAATTATGATAGATTCAACATGCCGGTTGTGCAGTAATGATTTTTCAAATTTGTACGTCGCAAGGTACTCGTTTATCGCTTTCTATAGTATAGCATGTTTATGAGACTTTTCATTTGTACAAATTTCATATTACTCATTCTTTTTGCATAACTTGCTCATGACTTGAATCACAATTAGTTTTCCCTTTTTACCATAAATGTGAGGTGGCTTTCCATTGTGTATATATGCGAGAGACCGACATTTCTTGTTCTAACTGGATATTATTACGTTTAATCTTTCGTTTGTATTGATTTTGTGAATGCACAAAAGTGATCAATGCACTTGTTTGATTTTGAGCACAACTACCATAGCCAAATATTCAATTCACCTTGTGAGTGTGTGATCATTAGTAACCCCTTTGAGCCTTTATCATTGTCCATTTTGTTTTTGAACTTGAGACATAGTTCACATTTTGATGGATTTTGATTATTGTTTTTCTTGAACCCTTAACTATGATGTTTAGTTGTATTTTTACCTTACCTTAGAAAGTAGGGAGTATTCACTTTATGTTGTGGTTGAATTCAAGTTGGGGAGAGGATGTTTGCCCATTTATATTGTGGTTGATATGAGGTTGTGAAAAGAAAAAGAAAGAAAAGAAAAGAAAATGTGTGAAAAAAGAAAGAAAAGAAAAGAAAATATCAAAAAGAGTTTGGAATAAGATTTGTCTTAATAAGTATTGTGTTTGGTGTGAAACATGTGATGAAGAAGAAGTTTGATTGAAATTTCATTGTTTGAAACTTTGTAGAAGTAATTACTCCCTTAGGTTTAGGCAAGTTTTTGTTTCGATTAACTTTAGGACTTATCACTTGTTTGTTAACCGAGCCACATTACAACCTTGAAAGCCCTTGTGATTCGTGTCGTTGCATTTTCAATACTATTTTTAGATGAACGCATAATTTTGTCTTTTATTTGCAAGATTGTTGGATGAGTGTTCAAAGTCCTCACCTTTCGGTGTTTTTCATCTACCGATGAGTTTTTGCTAGGCGTGATTCATTATTGAGCTTGTTTTTGTTTAGAATGTTTTGTATGATTATTGTACTTAGGATTGGTTTCATTTTCATGCGTCGTTGTAGGATTGTGGTAAGTTTTTACTTTGTTTGTACGTTTTTGGTTTGAACTGTGCAATTGTTTCGTTTTCTAAACTGTGTTGATTCTTGATTCTTTGGATTTTTACTTTTGATTCTTTGAGTGTTTGGCCTTGTTTGAGGACAAACAAATTCAAGTTGGGGAGAGTTGTTAAGTGCCAAAATGTAGTTATTTTGTGTTTGTAAATAGTGGCACTTATCGATACTTTTTGTTAATACCATTTGAATAATACCCCGTTTTGTGTATAAATACATATACTTTGTGAATAGATGTATTTTCATATACTTTTATACTTTTTGATAGCTTTCTATTCATTTTGTAGGTATTGAGTCGTATTTGGAGCATGAGCAATAACGTGGCGAAGACACGACTTCAAACGCGCGATTTTGAGCGGCGGAATCAATTCATTCGACAAATAAAGCTCAAAACCAAAGAATAATAAATCAACAATTTGGTTGATATGTTGTCATTGTTAGATTGGAAATTGAATAAGCTTTCCAACGCTTCGAACCAGGCGCAAATCGGAGTTACGGTTCTCAAGTTACGTCATTTTTACTAAAAGCTGTTTTTTCAATACAGCAGGTTGGGCGCGACGAGCGCTCCAGCGCGCGACGCGCGCTCAAGGGCGGTTTAGAAAGTCATAAAAGAGGAAAAATCACATTTTTTAGAGATGGTTGGATATTTTAGAGCTCCAATCCATCCAATAGCATTTTTTGAGTGGAATGATGCTAGAAAACACACTGGAGTTGTCAAATGGATGATCCGGGGTTGAATCCTTCATCAATCGGAGCCGACAAACCGTAAGATTTTTGGGTTTTTCTTCTTTTCTTCTCTTTGTGGTTTCATTTGTGGGCTTTGTATATATATACTTTGATCTCATGTATATTTGTCGCCCATGGCGTTGTATAAAGTTTGCTTTACAAACTAAACTTGTTGTTTTTCTTGATTTTTTACATTTTGATGTTTGGGTTATGTTTGGTGGGTTGTTTTGGATCTTTATGTTAGGGGTTTGTGTTGTTGTAGAGATAGACCTCACAAATCTTGATTAGGAGAGATAATCATTAGCTTCTTGATTCTAGAGATAGATGAAGAGTTAATGTTCACTTTGTGTTGGTTCGTAATACTACCGGGTTGTTTGATTGGTGGATAGATCGTCGATCGAGCAATATTTTAATTTAACACGGTAAGCTACGGTATGTTTGATTGGTGGAGAAATCGTCAACTAAGCATACGATAGAACTCGTGGAGGTGTTTGGATACGAATGCCGACAGCAGGTAACACGTGAATGGTTTAAGGAGTATAGTAGACTGAGTGCAACTGGTCGATAAGTTTAAGTTTGTGAAGAGTAGATTATATGCAATACTTGATAGTTTCTTCTATTTGAAGAATGTATTCTTTTTGTGTTGATATTTACTTTTCCATTTCATATTTAAATTCATTCAAAACCCAAACTCATAACTAAGAATTCGTCGAACGGCAATTCAGTAGCACTAATCTCTGTGGACACGATAAATTCCCGGATAAATACTTCCAAAACTTTTGTTGCTTGCCGCTCTACCGCTTCAACACGCCTCATCTATTTGGACGGGTACTCGTACTCGACCCCGTCCTCGTGTCGATGCTAGCTGTGCCCCCCGCTCGCGTCGAGCCGATGCGGTCTGGGTCTCCCTACTTTGTCTAAGTCGTGTCTGATTTCCTGACATTTTCCTGAAAAAATTGAAACCGATAAGACGGCGAAACAATTAAGAAAATAAAAAAACAATTCAGACTACATTTCGGATGTGCATTTCCGAAACTGGTTAGAGAGGTGTTTTCGGAAGTGCACTTCCAAAAAAACCAGCGAACTCCATTTTCTGCAGAAACCCATTTCTTGTCCTAACCCATTCAAAATCCTATTTTTATCAACAATACACTACCATTTACCCATAATAACTTAAACCTACTACACTTTGCTAATTTCTAACAGCCCTAAATTGATTAACAATGCTAGAGTTCAAAGTTCAAAGCTGTGAAACTTACAAATTGTATGAAGCTTTGAATGTAGACTTTGAATGTTGTAGAGCAACTTTAGAGGTCAAAGTTTGTGTAGTAGTAGGAATAAATGGTTTTTGTTTTGAATAAACAGCAAAACGCATGTATTTTCAGAGATGCATCTCTGAAAGGGAGATTTCGGAGATGCATATCCGAAAACACCTTTTTTTTAATGAAAAAAATGATTTCGGAGATGCATATCCGAAATCACCATTTTTGATGACTTCGGAGATGCACTTCCTAAATATAGGGCCGTTTTTGGAATTTCGCTGCGGGTTTCTAAGAAGGTAGAAGGCTGAATAAAGAAATTGTTAAAAAAAAAATTATAGGAAGTAAAATTGAAGGTTAATTACCATATTTTTAAGACCCCATACATGTTTAATCCAAAATATAAATCAATAACATGAATTTTTTTTAATGATTAATAGACATTTTCTTTCTTCTACTATATTTCTCGTCAATATAATTCTAACTTGAAAAATACTTAATTAAATAAAAATGACGCCCAATATATTAAATTATGTTAAAAAGAAATACTCACATTTATTGTACAACGTGCATGCGTTGAATAAGATTTTATATTGCAAAAGAAACTTGTGTCTATTCCTAAATATTATTAGAGTGTCACACTATGAAAAAAATACACATTTGAAAATATCACATCTCTTAAACACTTAATTAAAATATTTTTGTTCTTCTAAAATAGCAATATTTGTAATTGATCTAAGTGGATTCGACAGTTTTTTATGTTACACTGATATAGCCGTATACTTGTGATATTAAATATCTCATCTCTTGAGTACTTACTCAAAAAAAGTTTTCTTCTAATTGAAATCAATTTGTAAATTAATTAACTCTCACTATGAGAAATACTCGAATTTCCTGCGGATTTACCTGCTGATAGAGGAGCTTACCAAAAACAGTTTCCAAATTCCAATTGAACAGTCTTTGAGTCCATATTAGCTTTAAGGTTTAAACTCTAAAACTCCATTGGTGTTCATTAGCTCAACAACGCTTAATAAACGTATTATAAGAAACAAAATCAGGTTTCACAGAGAGCTGAACAGGAAGATCCCTAAAAAGCGTGTTAACATGTTTTTAACAGTCATATACCTCCAATAGCAAACGGTTGTTGTACAATTGTTCCACCTAGAGGAACTCCGTAAATCCAATCCATTGTTATATTTACAATGAACACTAATCAATTTTCATAGATAATAAAAAAGATCACTACACATACTGTTGATGTATCAAGAATCATCAAGAATGATCAATATTTGTAAAGAACAATGATAAAAAACGTACAATCGGAGAAGCATTATTGCGCTGAAGAGATAGAGTATTAAATCCCAGCCTATCCAAAAACTTGCATCAAAGGTAGTCATTCTCCATCCATGTGATACCTACTTGTAACACCGCAATATGATTAACTGCATAAATCATGATTTACATCAGTTGTGTGGTAAGATCTATATTTAGTAGATCTATTTCATCATGGTATCGTAGATATAAAAATCCATCAAGGCATATATGAATATAAGATGAAAACGTTTCACAAACTAAGGGCCATCATTAAACATTCATACTTAATTAAACAAAAAAAGTGACAAGTGCAGACATGTATACCTGAAGCTCCACACCAGACTTCAAACAGCAGTGTATTCCAATAATTTTTTATGTTCGGTTACTCATAAAAAAGTACCAACGCGACCACCACATCATTGAAAATGGCTCCGAAGTGCATCACGCCACTGCAACAAGTACCAACGCGCTCCTCAGCCGACGCGACCACCACATCATTGAAAACGACCATCGTTTCTCCATTTATGTTCGGTTACTCCACCTTTCGTGAATCGCTTTTGCTTTCCTCGTTCTATTTCACCCTTTTGTTCTGATTACGAGTTTGAAAGTTGTGTATGGTTGCTGTTGGATCTATTGTTGTTTATAATTTTTACCATGAGAGGGAGAGAGAGAGACTTGTGCGTGATTTTGAAAAGGTAAAGAGGGATACCGTTTTCGAGTTTAATGAAGGACCCTTTTTCTTCTGTTTTCTCCTTAAGAAATAATACAATTCACATTAAAAAATTTATTAATATAATAATAATAATAATATTAAATGATTGATTAAAATTTTATTAACTTTTCTATATAGGCTATAGGAAAAACATTAAACAGATATATAAATACACACTTCTTTTATTCATACACACTAATCAACTTATAATTAATAAATAATTTTATAATAAATAATTATAAAACATATTAATTTTGATAATAATTATTATATTTATAAAATATTTTTTTGATAAAATTATAATAGACATTATTAGTTTTAGAAAACATTTAAATTTATTAAAAAAATTTACAAAAACAATTTTGTAAAGTGTTTTTAAATGAGAGGCTTTATAAACAGGATTATTTTGGTACAAAAATATAATTAACCAGTCAGCAATTCTACAAAAATTTATAAGAGTTCAAAAAATTGATAAAAAATTCACAGAAAAATTTATAGACAATATACCAAATGTTCATGAAAATATATGATAATTTTTTATTACAAACTTATCACAATTTAAAATATTGTCATAGTGGTATATTATTTAGTCTAATATATGAAAGATACTCTAGAAATTACATTTAATTTAAAAAATTACTCTCTCTGTCCCAAATTATAAGAGAAATTCACTTTTTAATAATTTTGAAAAACTACTTTTTCTAATATATAGAAGATAGTAAATTCGATTCCTACTCTAAAAATTACATTAAATTTAAAATACTATCTTTTATTAAATTTTTAAATATTACTTTTATTTTTAGAAAATATTTAAATTTATTAAATTTTTTTGGAAAAAAACATTATATTTTAAAAGAAAAAAATTTTACATTATTATAATTTCAAAAAAAAATTAAAATAAAAAAAAATATTAAAATATAATACAAAATAAAATCCGCAGCAAATTTTCCTGCGGATTATGAAATGAGGTTTGATTTTATTCTAAACAGAAATTCCGCAGCAAATTCTGCAGAAACGTTTCCTGCGAAATTACCTGCGGATCATGTAATGCAGTTTGGTTTTTAATTCATTTTATATCTTCCGCAGCTAAATCCGCAGGTATTCCTGCGGAATTTTCTGAAAACCGTTATCCGCAGGAAAGTTTATTTTGTTTATTAAATTTGCAGGAAATTCCGCAGGTAAACCTGCGGAATATTTTCCGCAGGAAATTCCGCAGGTAATCTCTGTATTTCTAGTAGTGTCTCATATTTAACTAACTTATTTTTATCAAAATATCTTCTTCTCACACAAAACCACATTAGTTAATTCATATTCTCTTTTAAGGAAACATATAGTGCTAAAAATTGGAGTCATATCAAGCCAATTTTATTCCATGCAAAACAAGATTATCATTAAGAATAAAAAAAATATAGCTTTATGGCTAAAAGCAGTGCTTCAGTTGTTCTAGCTGTCCTTGTTGTAGCATTATTTCTGAATGGCAATAATGCTGCTGAGAGTGTAGAAAGCGGTAATCAACCTAAGATAGGTGAAGCTAATATTTAAGTATTGTTCTGATTACTATAAGAACTTCTAATAAGTTTAAATTCATCCTTCTCCTAACTGTGTGCGTTGTTTCCATAATTGCAGCAGGAGTAGTCACAGTTTGCGTTGGGCTGCAAGGATGTTCTGTTGTAACCTGTGCCATAATTTGTTCGAATAGAGATTTTTCTGGCAGCTTTTGTGCAAAGCCGTCTGAGTGTTGTTGCGGTGGAGCAGTTTGAGAAATCTATGTTCGATAACTGTACATTCTATATATGATTGTACAAGTATATTAGCAAAATAGTCTTTAAGGTTCTTATTAAAATAAGTTGGAGAAAACACTATTGTAAGTTCAATTTTGATGGAATTTGCCTCAAATAAAGTAAAATACCTTTGATCTTATCCGTACAATGTTACATGTATATGATTAGACTAAAATAGACTTGATGGTTGTGGAATGGTTGTGTAATAATTGTGGAATGGTTGTGTAATAATGTGATGCATGTGAAAGTATATACAATCAAAACTACTAATAAATATTAGAGTTTGTCCTAACACAACTTTATAAAACGGATTTTGAGCGATGTCACTTTATATAAACTATTTTAATACTATATTTTCAATTAATGTGAGACTTTAAAATCTTTCTACCAATAAACAAAGAAGAGATTATGCGCACAAAGATATTAGTTTAATTACAAATTTGAAGTATGTAGGATTTAGTTAATTTGTTGTTATCACGTAGTATTGAACTTTTAAGTGTTTAAAGAGAGTCGGAAAAATCAAATCAACCTAATATTAGTTTTTCTTTTAGAATTGCTACAACAATATTAAGGAATATATAACATAATGTATTTTTCAATAATATTATTTGTAGTTTGCGAACTTGATTTTTTCTAGTATTTGAAATGTTTGGACTTTCTCTAAAGCGATAGTATTTTTTATAGCTTTTACAATATAAGTTTTCATTTAGAGAGAATTTGCTTAAGTGGGGTAATTAATTGTTAACCCTAATGATGCCTCTTGTCCCCTTTGTGGGGGTTTGATAGAATTAAATTCTCATTTATTTGTTACTTGTGATGTCTATGTGTTATAGAATCTTTAAGTAGTTAGGTTGGCAGATGGTTATGCTTTGTGATCTTAAGTTCTTTTTTTAGTTTTTTTTTAACTTTAAGTAGTAGGTTAAAGATATTGGTAGTTATACATGCGGTTGTCGGGTAAACTTAAATTGCTAAAAATGTCACTATTTTTTATGGGTTTATAACAAGCTATACAAGGCGATCGCTCGGATCCAGTCCAAAAAGATCAAAACAAACAAAAAAGGCTAGTTAAGCATTAACTTAACCAAATGAACTCGTAACCTCCTATTGTCCCAACCTCTATACACTATCATGTCTATATCATATCTAATATATTCTTATTTTTTATATCATTACCAAAACTCTTGTCATTTCTGTGTTGCCAAATTTCATAGACGCATTATGTAGCTGCCTGTTTCAAAACCATAGCCTGATTGCCTTTGCCTTTGCTATTCTGAACTATCCACTCGATCTCCTGCTTCCACCCTTCAGGTTTGTGTTGAATTTGGATCCAATTCAAAACCTTTTCCCAAATAGTGCTCATCGCCTTACATTCAAACAGTAGGTGTTGTTGACTCTCCACTTCTATGCAAAAATAACACCTCGTATTATCGATCAACCCTTATTTATGAAGCCTCTCCTTTGTTGCCAATCTCTCGTGGCACGCTATCCACCTTTAGGGTGATATATTGCAGTGCATAATACATCATCTTCATGTTGAAATTTTGTTGTTAAGCCATTTTATTTCAAGTTGGTATCACGTTGATGCCATCCCTTTGTTTGAGAATATTTTACATAATCCATGAGTAGTTATCTTTCACTTTCACATCCATCAGGGTTTGCTTCCTTAAGTAGTAGATATGCACCCATTTCACCCATAAACTATTGTTAGCTGAAGATTTCGTCTTGTAATATTTGTCCTTCGAAGAAGTGAAAAATCGAAGGAAAGATGGTTACTGATGGCCATCCCTTAAAAATAAAAGATGGCTACTGATGGCCATGCTTCGAGAATAAAGATTTCTAAGTTCGTTATGAAGATAATGAATACTGAAAGCTAGCGAAAGTATGTGTCTTCGGGGACTTAGATAAAATTTATAAAATATATTCAAGTATTACTACTTAGCATGTTTTCGTAGTGTTTTTTACACTGCCACGCGTCGAAGACAGACTCAGGCGGGAAGATTCGAAATTCGAAGACGGTTTCGTAACTGTCCAAGAAACAGATGGCATCGCTGGAAGTTCTTATGAGAGACGTGGCAGCAGATTAGTGTAGGACCGTTAAGGTCGAAACTAGTATAAATAGGAGTCTTAATGTTAGGATTCTGTGTGTTCATCTTGTACAAATCACTCACATATTTACTCAAGTATCAAGCGTTAAGAGAAAGAGTTCGCTGAGAAAATGTACGTATGACACCACCACTTTAATACATGTGTATTATCTTTCGTTTTCGAATATCTTTCAGAATTACTGCATTCCATTTACTTCTTGCCATTTACATTTCTGTATCTTTACTTTAATGTCATTTACTTTCGAATTACTTTCATGTCATTTATTTTCAAAGTCTTTAACGTTTCTGCATTCTAAGATTCTTTACGTTTTAACAGTCCTTTTAGTTTCATATGTTATGTTACTTATCTTTTCATTAAAATCATACTTACATATAACAAAGTGATTATCAAGATTACTTGTTCTTTAATCGAACAACGCTTATTGACGAAGACGAATCATGAATATGGTTCAAATGAACATTGATAACAATCTTTTTGACTATGTGTCCTAGGATCAATCTAGTCGATCCTGCGAGTAACCAAATCATATTTATTATAGTTAGGAAGACTAGCGGTTGTTTACCGGAAATCACCGTAAACAAATTGGCACGGCCTGGTGGGACAGTGTCAAGCGGATTGTTTTAATCAATTGCTTTATTTTTGTCTAGACAATATCAAGACCTTGTATGAACCTTAGGAACGGTAAATTAACGAACAGTGCACAACCGATTCCCAAATGAAGGTACAACAGGAAAATGGTCGTTACGGCCAGTGCAGGGGGTGATCAAGATCCCCCACAAGGTTCAGGATCAGGAGCGGCAAATTTGACTTCCACTCAAGGAACACGGGATACAACGAGTCCAAATGGATCGAGACCTGCAGATAATTCCCAGGCCATGCCTGAAAATAATACAGGACCCTCAGGGACTATTCTAGTTTCAGTGTCGACAACCGCACCCTCATCCACAAGTGCAGAGGACTTACCGTTTTCCTCGACAAATGCTGCAAACAATTTGTTTGGTCAAGGCACGAATTCTGCTTTCGAATGGAGACCAAATAATCCATATGGAATGCCGTACCAATATGGAACAGGCGTACGAGGGGCAGGACCTATATATGCCCCAACTAACAATGCGACATTTTCACCGAATGTTGGTTCAGTGGGTCGAAGTGCACACAACACTAGTTTTTCTACCCAGATGCCCCACTTTACCACAAATAACCAAGCAGCATTTCGACAAGAAATGGATGCAAGCAACCATGATATGCTAGGGGCTTTGGCCAGAGAATTGACTTCAATTTTAAACCCACTAGTGACAAATATTGCTACTACAAATAGGGAAAACGTGGAGACTTTCCAAAAGATATCATCTCAAATGGATCGAATGGCAGAGTTCATGGGAGTAACACCACCTAGAAGGAAAGACAAACAACCTTCGAATTAAGAAGAGAGGCCCATTATGGAACGTGTACAAGATATAGTTCTGTTATCTAGGACAGCCACTAGGGATGTAGGCCCCTCACGAAGAACAGAGACGATCGAAGGAACTCCAGTAATTAACTTAGAGGCTTCAAATCAAAGAACCATCCCCGTTCGACAGGAAACGGAGGAGGAGCGACCCAGATTAAGGATTGTGGGTAGGAACGAACACCCAGATGAGGTTGTCCAAAGAGTCAGAAGAGAAAATCTGGCTACAGAAAATAACTTAACTGCCATGATAGAAAGGGTTATGGCCAATAATGGCCTTAGTACTGGACTTAGACGTCCAAATTATACATCCCCTATATCAGATTATATCATGCAGACAGAATTGCCTAGGGGCACTAAGGTACCCAAATTTACAAAATTTTCAGGCGAAACTAATGAGTCAACGGTGGAACATATTGCTAGATATTTGACAGAAGCAGGAGACTTAGCGGGAAACGAGGATTTAAGGATCAAATATTTCCCTAGTTCGCTGACAAAAAATGCCTTCATTTGGTTTACTACTTTGCCACCAAATTCGATAGATGCGTGGGCATACTTAGAAAGGTTGTTCCATGAGCAATTCTACATGGGCCAAACTAAGATAAGTTTGAAAGAATTGGCCAGTGTTAAGAGAAAATTCACAGAAACAATTGATGACTACTTGAATAGGTTCCGTCTGTTGAAATCAAGGTGTTTTACAACAGTCCCAGAGCATGAACTTGTCGAGATGGCTGCGGGGGGTCTAGATTATTCAATAAGAAAGAAACTAGATACCCAATACCTTAGGGACATGGCCCAATTAGCAGACAGGGTTCGATAGGTCGAACGTCTGAAGGCAGAAAAAGTTAGGGCAAATAAAAGTTATAAGAAGGAAAGGGTAGCGTACGTCGAAGCCGAGGACGCTGATGATGAGTCTTTCAATGACTCATATAGCCCTGAAGAAGTCGAAATAGACTTGGCTGAGTTGAAAGAGGCGCCACCTTATGCCTGCAAATTGCTAAATCCTGCAAATGGAAAAAACCCAGTAGAAAACGATAAGAATGATAGGTTCCCTAAGAAAACTTATACATTCGACGTTACCAAGTGTGATGAAATATTTGATTTACTGGTAAAAGATGGCCAAATGATACTGCCTCCAAATTCCAAAATTCCTCCGTTGGAACAACGGAAGAAAAGAGGTTTTTGTAAATATCATGGTTTTTTAGGCCATAAAACTTCTCAATGTTTTCTTTTCAGGGATCTAATTCAAAATGCTATCAATGATGGGAGGTTGAAGTTTGCTGACAAGACCAAGAGTCACATGAGGGTCGATACCAATCCCCTGAACATTGCTGACGCTAGCCTCTGTGAGGTAGAAGATATCAACATGGTGGAGGCATCTGAAGTCGAAGTTGTGGAAACTAAAACAATGTTCAATGGAAAGCAGGCTACTGAAAGCCTAAATGGTGACATAGTCTTCAATACTGATGTTGAAGAATCTTCCAAGACAGAGATAACTGAAGCATCGAAGGAAGAAAACAGTGAGGCCACTGAAGACCTCAGGATGAAACTCCAGAAAATCCAAATCTCTGAAGTTCCTCCAGCAGTGGTTAACATGGTCAGCGCCAGACGCCTAGTGTCTGAGTTTGGCGAACTAGAGACATGGCTGACGAGGCAAAATGGGGGCACCGAAGTTCCTCCAAAAACTGAGAGCCTCAAAGACTACCTTTGGAATTGCCATGAGAGAAATGGTGGTAAAAAATGGATGTGTCCAAGGTGTTCGATCATGCTTAATCGAAAGGTCGAAGCCAACTTCGAAAAGGCTCGACGTGAAAGATGGGAACACCCAGGAAGAGAGCCAAATCCCTTACTACAACTCTACCCAAGGATGGAGGAAAGCTTAGTAGGATTTTTGGTCAGATGCCACAAAGGAAACACTGAAGTTGCTCTGTGCCCCAGATGTGGGGCAGTCTATGATGAAATGCTAGCACGATCATTCGAACGTGTGTACTGCTACATGAGTCGAGAAACTCAGGGGTTGCGTCCTAACCTGTACGGTTTCGACATATGGACTCCAACAGAGAGGCCTGATAGCCCACACCCTAGAGCTCGAAGGGTAACATTCAAAATCCCCGCAGATCCACCCAGGGATAGGTGGGTGCAAGCTGATGCAAGAACCAACAAATGGCGAAGTTGGGACCAAGGAGGGAGAACTGCAATGGCATATAGGAAACAATTTCAAAGGCCAAGTCGAGAGGCGTATCGATTGGAGAATTATAAAGGAAAAAATCCTATGTCTCGGTCCCAGTGGAGAAGGCATCAGAGAATAAAAAAGGCTCAGAAGGAATACAGGCCAAGAGAAACTGGAGAATCTAGTAGCAACCAAGTCCTACACCAGGGGGCAAAATCAAACAAACCTCCGGTGGAACGCAGATTATTCGAAGCTGAAAAACTCTTGGATGAAGAAGAAAAGATGCATTCAAATTCCTGGAAAGAAGAGGATAGAATGACAAATGATTTTGATTCTGATGGAGTGCCATCTATAAACTTGAATTGCAATGTTGTATCCGTACTCCCTCACGAGTTTAATCAGGAAACCGAAGTAGAAGACTGTGAAGAGGCTGATATCGAAGAAATGGCAAAACACAGACCTGTGTGTTACTATGTGCTGAATAATGGTGCAGTTGAAGAACAGAATGCTTTCTTCGAAAGGCCTGATGAGGGTATGCGAAATCATTTGAAGCCACTCTATATCAGGGCAAAGATTGAGAATGTTGGCATTAATAAAGTCCTAGTTGATGGGGGAGCAGCAGTGAACCTAATGCCTCAATACATGCTAAAGAGAATTGGTATGTTCGATACGGATATAAGGCCACATAACATGGTTTTATCTAACTACGAAGACAAAATAGGACAAACACTGGGAGTCGTTCAGGTCAATTTGACAGTAGGCTCAATTACCAGGCCAACTATGTTTATGGTTATACCAGCAAAAGCAAACTACAACCTTTTGCTTGGTAGAGAATGGATTCATGGGGTAGCAGCTGTGCCCTCAACAATGCATCAGAGGGTGACAATTTGGAGGGAAGATGGTATAGTGGAGAATATCGAAGGTGATCAAAGTTACTATGTGGCTGAAGTCAACCAGGTGAATAAAACCAACTTCGATAGGAACCTGGCAAACATAGGCCCTTGTCATGCTGCAGAAGAAATGTATACCCCAAATAAGAATGCATTGTACTATTTAACTTTACACCCAAATGGATTCCAATGGGATAGAGAGATCATGGATGGTCCAGCAGATACAGCACCATTGGAGAATTATCCGACAGTACGGCCAACAGGCTGGGACGATGACATTAATCATGTCTGAGTCTTCGTTCTTCGAAAAGATTTCGGCCTATGTGGCCGAGAACAAAAGGAAGGCGGCTCTCGAAGCCGAACTATCAGATACAAAGATAGATGCAGTTCTAACCAAAGAAGGAATAACAGAATTGGAGATACGTACGAGTTTCGAACTCTCTGAAGACACGGCTCCAGACGAAGAGATCATAAGAGAAGAACCAAATCAAAGGTTAGATGCAATATACGACGAGGAACCTTTGGGATTCGAAAAAGACCCAATGGCGTCGAACATAAAGATGTTGGCCCAAGATCCACTTGAAGAGGTAAATCTTGGAGACAATGATCAAAAAAGGATAAGATATATCAGCGCAAAACTAGAACCAGAATTAAAAACAACGGTCATCAAAATGCTGAAAGAAAACAGAGATTGTTTTGTTTGGGATTATGATGAGATGCCTGGTCTAGGAAGAGACTTATTCGAATTAAAATTACCAATAAAAGAAGGGAAGAAGCCTATAAAACAAACTCCCAGAAGATTCGCGCCAGAGATTCACTCGAAGATTAAAGCAGAGGTCGAAAGGCTCTTGCGTTGCAAATTTATCCAAACTACAAGGTATGTTGAATGGATTGCTAATATAGTACCTGTAATTAAAAAGAATGGCTCATTAAGAGTATGCATAGACTTTCGTGACCTTAATGCAGCTACTCCTAAAGACGAGTATCCCATGCCTGTAGCGGAAATGCTAGTAGACTCAGCCGCAGGTTTTGAGTATTTGAGCATGTTGGATGGATATTCGGGATACAATCAAATCTTTATAGCAGAAGATGATGTATCCAAAACAGCATTTCGTTGCCCAGGGGCAATAGGCACTTACGAATGGGTTGTGATGCCTTTTGGTTTGAAAAATGCTGGGGCAACTTATCAAAGAGCAATGAATTCTATATTTCATGACTTTATAGAAACATTCATGCAAGTATATATAGATGACATTGTGGTAAAATCTACCTCAGGTATGAGTCATCTCGATCATCTGAGCCAATCATTCGAAAGAATGAGGAAATATGGCTTGAAGATGAACCCCCTCAAATGTGCTTTCTTTGTGCAGGCAGGTGATTTCTTGGGTTTCGTAGTCCACAAAAAAGGGATAGAAATTAACCAGAACAAGACAGAAGCCATTGTGGAAACCAAGTCTCCATCCACGAAGAAAGAACTTCAATCATTATTGGGTAAGATAAATTTCTTAAGGAGATTTATCTCTAACTTGAGTGGACGCACGCAAGCTTTCTCACCTCTACTACGGCTTAAGCAAGGAAAGTTTGAATGGCGTGCTGAACATCAAGAAGCTTTTGATCAGATAAAGCAATACTTGACTTGTCCACCAATTCTGTCTCCCCCAAATGGGAAGAAGCACATGCGCCTATACATTTCAGCGTCAGATAAAACAATAGGCAGCATGCTGGCACAAGAAGATGAGAATGGCATCGAAAGAGCCATTTATTACTTAAGTAGAGTACTCAATGATGCAGAGACTAGATATACTGATATAGAAAAGCTCTGCCTTTGCTTGTATTTCTCCTGTATCAAACTTAAGTATTATATAAAGCCAGTTGATGTTTACGTTTCATCTCATTGTGATGTTATTAAACATATGTTATCTAAGCCAATACTACATAGTCGAATTGGCAAGTGGGCTTTGGCCCTTACTGAATATTCATTAATATTTCAGCCTCTCAAGGCAATGAAAGGTCAAATTGTGTCAGACTTCATTGTCGACCATGCGGTGGTTGAGAATCATCAGCATTATGTGGACTTAAAACCTTGGAAGTTATACTTCGATGGTTCAACGCATAGAGAGGGTACTGGAGTTGGAATGTTGATAATTTCTCCTGATGGAATTCCAACAAAGCTCAAGTATAAAATCGAAGGTCCATTATGCTCCAACAATGAAGCTGAATACGAAGCATTAATTGCTGGACTTGAGGCTTTGTTAGAATTGGGGGCAACCAGAGTCGAAATTAAAGGAGACTCCGAATTGGTCATCAAACAATTGACAAAGGAGTACAAGTGTATCAAAGAGAATTTGATCATGTATTTTGTCATTGCAAATAGGCTACTCAAAAGATTCGAATATGTGGAATTAAAACACGTATCAAGGGTGAATAACCAGGAAGCAAACGACTTGGCACAATTAGCCTCAGGATATAAAGTACCAAAAGAAAAGTTGGAGGAATTGATTGAAGTAAGAGGAAGAGCAATGTCGACTAAACTCTCTCCAAGTGATCTAGAGAACTCACAGTTGGGTTATGCCAACAAAGAAGAATTTGAAGTACTAAATATAGACTCGTTGGCAGACACAGATTGGAGGAGTCCAATTATTAACTATCTGAAAAATCCTTCGACGGATACAGATAGGAAAATCAAGTATAGAGCCTTGTCATATTTCCTGATGGGAAATGAATTGTTCAAGAAAACTCCTGAAGGGGTATTGTTGAAATGCTTGGGTGAAGCAGAAGCATACTTGGCTCTGTCGAACGTACATAGTGGGGCATGTGGTGCACATCAAGCAGGGCCCAAAATGAAATGGCTCTTGTTTCGTTATGGGATGTATTGGCCTTCGATGTTAAAAGATTGCATAGAGTTTGCGAAAGGGTGCCAAGAGTGCCAAGAACATGCAGGTATCCAACACGCTCCAGCAAACGAATTAGGTACGATAGTAAAACCGTGGCCTTTTAGGGGATGGGCATTAGATTTGATTGGAGAAATTCACCCCAAGTCATCTAAAGGTCAAAGGTACATTTTGGTAGGAATAGACTATTTCACAAAATGGGTCGAAGCAATACCACTGGCAAATGTGGATCAAGAGGTTGTGATTGAGTTTATTCAGAAACATATTATATATAGGTTTGGAATTCCAGAAAGTATAACAACCGATCAGGGATCAGTCTTTACTGGACGAAAAATGCAAGACTTTGCCAGAGAAATAGGTTTCAAGTTATTTACTTCTACACCTTACTACGCTCAAGCAAATGGACAGGTTGAAGCAGCAAACAAAATTATAATTGGCCTTATTAAGAAACATGTGGGAAAGAAACCCAAGAATTGGCATAAGACTTTAGATCAAGCACTCTGGGCTTGTCGAACATCTCCAAAAGAAGCTACAAATACAACTCCTTTCCAGTTGACATTTGGACATGATGCAGTACTCCCAATTGAGATATATTTGCAATCGGTGAGAATACAAAGACAAGCAGACATTCCTCCCAACGTGTACTGGGAGTTAATGATGAATGAGTTAGTAGATTTGGACGAAGACAGACTTCGAGCACTGGAAATGATAAAAAGGCAAAAGGAAAGAGTGTCCAGAGCATACAACAAAAAGGTGAAAGGTAAAACTTTTGTTAATAATGACTTAGTTTGGAAAGTTATTTTACCTATAGATCGAAAGAATCAGGCACTTGGTAAATGGTCCCCACATTGGGAAGGACCCTTTCGAATCTTAAAAGTATTTTCGAACAATGCTTACGAAATTGAAGAGTTAGCAAAAGATCGTAGGATCTTAAGAGTAAACGGGAAATATTTGAAGAGATATAAACCAAGTATGTACGAAGTAAAGATTACAAAAACGTAGATACTCAGGGTACTACGAAAGCCAAAATGGTCAGGCATGTGTCAAAACATATATGTCACATTGGTCAAAATGGCTTTACAATCAGAATAGATTGTTAAATGGAAGGAAAAGAGTCTAAAGAGACACCAAAATATTTTTCATTCATAATAGAGTACGTGCATTACAAAGAGATCCAAAGAACAGGATCTGAGATTACAAAAAGAAAAAAGCATATAAAAAAAACCCTAAGAGAAAAACTTGCTAGTTAATCCTTTGGTCTAAACCTTCCAAGGACAGCACAGGCGAGGGTTCAGCTTCGAACATATCCATGGCTCCAGAAATGCGCATCCTCTTCACTACACCTTTCCTAAGGAAAATGTAACTGAGGAGTCTCCCGTATGGAAGACAGGTCACGCTCCCTTGACGGTTGACACCAATGGAGACAGCCTTAACAAGTCCTTTAAAGATCATCAAAGGAATGTTAATTTTCTTCCCTCGAAGACCACAAAGGATAAACTCCAAGTCTTCAACCATGATGTTGTTTTCATCAATCCTCTGAGGTTGAAAATTTCCCACGAGCATCTGGTGCCAGATCCTGATAACTTTGGCACTGAAGCGGTCGTTATCCATAAGAGTTCTCAACATGAGATGAGTAGTCATGTTGAAACTGTTGTCATCAAAAGTTTCCCCAGAGTTACTGCATCTCATTAGGTTGGCAATAGTGGTGGGAGTGATGCTAAGACGAGCATGTCGAATAGCAGAATCAATGGTGGTCCTACCTTCAGGATCTATGCGTAAGGACGCATTCATCCAGAATTCTGCCAACATGTTGGGGTAGATAGCACCCTCCAAGACTTCTTCAAAATAGAAGTCCAGTTCTTGATTGACAAAGAGGGTTTCGATGTTGATGAAGTTACGAACAAGTTCATCCTCAGAAAGTCTGAACTCGTTCTTGAGGAGGGCTTTGATGTTATTAAAGGAAAGAGGTCCAGCCATTGCAAGGAAAAGAAAGGTTTTTGAGAAAGAAGTTGTGTGTTTTCTTTTTTCTGTGTTTAGTTTGGAGAGAAAGCGCATGAATGAAGAAATGAAGGCAATATTAGACCCTTTATATAGACTGGGGATACTGAAGGGTGGTTTTAAATTGTTAATGATTGATTGGACTGCGTTTAGTTTTCCAAAGAGAGAAGTTATGGCTTCCGCCGTTTCCCGCCCTTGGAAGTTGAGAAGTAATCATGAAACTGATGCACGCACGTCTTAAATTGACGGTTTGGAGAAAGTGACGTCACTGTTCAATAATGATTATGGCTAGAGAAGTGGAAACGTCAAGTCTAGAGGCAAGGATGCTGCGAAGGATGTTCAGGGTCTATACGTTGCATTAAATAAAAGCACTGTAGAAAATCTAAAGATATATTTTGGCAGAAATTGAAAGATTCGCTAAAGTAGTGCTGGCGAACATTGTAGATATAAACGAAGAAAATAGAAGTCAAGCATACAAATAGATGTTTCTACAAAAGCTTCGATTACAAAACGAAAATGCAACAAGTTACAGGATTGGAGACAGCTAGTTAAAATCCTCAGGGAGATTGTTTTTAATCTTCAAGTATTGAGTTTCCCACGAAGACATACGAAGCTCAATTAGTGCCCGTTGTTTCTTCAATCTTTCGACCTCTGGCACTTATTTCTGTGCAGTCTCGAAATGTTTAATCCCCGACTGCACCACTTCGAGCAAATCCTGTTGGTTGGATTTTTGTATGGCTGCCTGACAACGTTCAGCTTCCTTTATCTTGTCCTCAAGTACCTTTATCTCTTGTTTCCAAGAGTTGATGTTCTTCTCATAATCATCAAAAGCCTTCTGATTTTCTGAATGCTTAAGCTTGAGGGCCTCACCTTGTTTCGTTGCATCCACAGCAGAGTTCCATGAAGAGTCATGAGAGGCCATTGTCTCAGATAGCTCTTTTTCAACATTTTGCTTTCGAAGAATGTTGGCCTGGAGTTGATCAATCAGAGAACCTAGCAGAACAATTACCTCCGAAACTTCTGTGGAGACTTGAAGCAAATCTACTTTCTTTAAAAGTTGATTTAAGTTGTGACTCTTAATAGGTTCCCGGCTGAGAACATCCACAAGATTGACCCCAAAGAACCTCTCTTTTATTTGTCGAAGGAGGCTAGGAATATCTTCCTTGTCACTAGATTCTACAGTCACAGCTGGAGAGACATCAAGTTCCGAAGGCGAAGAAGTATTCACATTCACGATAGCCTTTAGGAAACTAAGAGGATCAGTTTGCTTAAGTTGTTCCAGCTCCGAAGGAGTAGGCTTCGCAGGGGCAAGCGTCGAAGTTGTCCCAGGAATGGCTTCTGTATCAAGAGTCGAAGTTCCTTGAGGATCTTGTTTTTCTGGTTTAGAAGTCTCCTCCATAGCATCTTGCTCCGATGCAGTATCTTCGCTGTCATGTGGTTGTAGGTTCACATTGTCGCTGCCTGAGAATGGGTGATCTTCTTCCAGATTTTTGTCTTGGTGAGTAGGTGGGGATTCGTCAGTGGATTGGCTTTCTTCGATTGGTTCATTAGGCAATATGGTGGCGGTTGGCCTAGCATCTTCGAAGACTGGGGAAAGAACATGAGTTTTGTTTTGAGAGGTATCTGTATTAAAACGGAGCAGAGTTAGTCATAAAGATAAGCCTTCGAGGGGTTTATTGACGAAAGTTAAAGATTGGCGATTACCGTAAAGTTTGTCAACATTAATGGTAAGGCCATGATCCTTAAAACCTGAAGTGGCAGTGCCAGCATCATCCTGCAATAACAAGGTAAAATGTCAGTTCAATCATTTAGTTAAAATTACAGGATAATATGTGGGGTGAAACCCAAATACCTTGGTTGGGATATTATCTGGACTTGAATTATGACTTTCAACAATGAAAGCATTGCTGGCAACTTTTAAAGGAGATTCTTCAGAGGATGCCTTATCGCCAGGAGAAGCAGCTTTAGAGGGACTTATCTCTTTCCCTTTTCTTGAAGGGGTAACAGCTTTTTGTTTCTTCCTGTGTCCTTGTCTAGTACGAGGAGGGGATTTATCTTCGCCATCTGAGGCAGCTGTCGAAGAAACTTTCCGCTTCGAACCTGTTGGGGGTTTCGAGCTCTGGAAAATAGATGATAAGTAAGATGAGTACTACTCACAGATTGTACAAGATTAAGAATATGAGATGGGTATGTACCGTGGGTTTCTTGTCAGTAATGATGGAGTCACTCTCACTTGGTTTGTTGCTTTTAGATATCCCAGAATCCTTTTGGGCAGGAGCTTCCTTAATCTTCCTCCTTCGTGCAACAGCTGTAGTTGAAACTGAAATCAGTATATTAGCAAAGAAAAGAAAAGTCAGTCGAAAAGATTGTCTGAATCCAAACCTTCAGGTATTGGAGTCAAGACACGAACATGTTCAAGATCTATATGTAGATGTCCTTTGAAAGTATCCAAGGTATGCTTAGTCGGAACCACTCGTTCGGCGCGTTTTTTAGTACTGTTTTGAAGGTCTTTTAGAACGTTGCCACACACAAACCAATTTGGAAAAGGAGGGCTCAAAGCCACACCAAAATCCGCACTTGGCAGTGGAGGGAATTTTGGAGGATTAAGTTTGAAAGCCACTTCATAACGTAGTTCTGGTCGAACATACGAGGGCAATTTCAACTTATCTAGTTTGGCGGAAAACTTTTCGCGCAAAATGACTGCAGCCTCACGAACGGTCTGACTAAGATCATCAGGCCTGTAGATAGTTTCAAAGAATTTTTGAAAAGCTTGGATTTCTTTAATATGAGTTGAAGTACCTTTGTGAAAATTCTCCTGCACATCAGCAAAAGCTGCAGTTAGTTCTTGAGCAAGACTATCGGCGTCAAAGATTTGGGAGCTATAATAATCCGTCCACCATTGGTGAAAATCTGGTGTAGAGTAAAAAGCAGGTTCGAAAGGAATAGGAGAAAAATTGGTGGTGCCAACGTATTTGTTGATCTTTGTTTCACATTCTCCTTCAGTCAAGTACAAGGTATGGAAACACATATGGCTCCTTTTCTCATATAAGCACTTGGGTTTTATTTGAACCAACCCAAACTGTCTCGAGACCAAATTTGGTTGATAGCACACGAGAATACATTGACCTTTTGATGGTCGAAGGCGATGAGAAAATAACCTTGGAGTCAGAAAGGCTTTCCAAATTTCCATAGACTCAGTTTGTTGATCTTGAGATGTTGATGGGAATTTTCGAGTAAACCATTCGGGACCTATTGTTCTGTGTACAAACGGGGCCATAGAAGGATCGAACTGATTACGCTGGGCAAACATCATTGAATACGCCAGAAAGTGTTCACGAAGCTTCCCAGTTTCTTCTTTCGGAGTCAGGTAAGCCAATCTGGTCCCTTCTATAGTTCGATTCTTGATTTTGCTATCTTCCTCATTGACGTTTCCTCGAAAGGGAAGATGAGTTTCGAATGTAGCGTTAAGCCACAGTTGCAATAGCCAGAAAGGACCAGCATAAAGCAAAGTACCGGATTTGTAATTCTTGGTAAGGTTTGCAGCTTCGCTGAGGTTTTCATAAAGAAACCCTAAAAGCAGTTGGCTGAGGTTGAGCTTTTTTCCAGCATGCAACTGATTAGCCATGCAAAGGTATCTCTTTGCAACTTGTATGGATCTTGAGCAGAAGGCACATCGTGAGAGCCATAGCGCTAAGAAAGCAATATGCTCTTCATCGGATACTGCCGTTTCGGTGGTGATATGGTGCTTCTGGATGAATGCAGTATAAGTGACTATCGAGTCATTAAAACCAATAGTATCAGTATCCATCTCATTGGGATCGAAGGTTTCGCCAGTTGGTCGAAGTCCTGTAATCGCAGCCACATCGAAAAGAGTGGGGGTAACCATTCCACATGGGAGATGGAAAGTGTTGTGAGAAGCATCCCAAAAGTGAACCGCTGCTACTAGCATGGGTTGGTTATATTCTAAGCCTGTTTTTGACAGTTGAATCAAATCGTATATTCCTAACGATTTCCAGAAGGATTCTTTCTGTTTCTCTACTTTTTCTAGCCAGGCATAGTACAAATCAGGATCTATGGCTAAGGGAATTGACCTAAACACTTTTACAACGTTGGTCATATAGTTTAACCTAATTTTCGTCAAAGCCAAAGGGGTTACAGTTGAAGTTTCTTCAATGTTAGCAGATTTTCCTGAGGGAGAACAACCATCTTCATCTATCTTAGTTTTGCTAACTAATGGTATAGTCTTGTAATAAGCAGGGAAGAATCTATTCAGAGATGAAATATTTTCACCTGGTAACGGACCCATAAAAGCAAGAGATTTTCCAGAAAGTTCAAAGGGAATGATTACCTGGGAAGCGTAAATAGCGCGTATTTCTTCGGTGTTAGGGTTTGGAATGTGCTCTTGTTCCCCAGACCGTGTTGTTGATTGGAGCTTCAGAACAGGTTGAAGAACATTTGAAGATGAAGCCATAGAGAGATTTTGATTAAGAAAGCAAGATTTTGAAAAGATTGAGGATGTTGGTTTTCCGTTGAAGAGGATGAAGAAATAGGAATGAAAGGTTGTATAGAAGTGCAAGACCAAGTATTTAAAGGTTTAACGGAAACTCTTTTTAAATCTTTTGGGTAAAACCCAAAGAACACGTGGCGGCTGGTGATTTAATCCGACGGTGGTTGAATAAATTGGCTTCACTCCTAGTATGTAGGAGTAATGATCAAGAAGTAAGGTCAAAAACGTGGGAATGTAAGTTATGAGAAGATATCTTTGAAAATGACAAGACGTTTCGGGAACAGGGTCATCAATGATTATGACGTTAGTCAGCAGTCTTGGAACTCTCAAAGATCAATAAGAAACGAAATCTTATGATGACAAGAAACGCCTATTTCTGTTGATTTTCGAAACAGACATTTATTGGGGGCAATTTGTTAGCTGAAGATTTCGTCTTGTAATATTTGTCCTTCGAAGAAGTGGAAAATCGAAGGAAAGATGGTTACTGATGGCCATCCCTTAAAAATAAAAGATGGCTACTGATGGCCATGCTTCGAGAATAAAGATTTCTAAGTTCGTTATGAAGATAATGAATACTGAAAGCTAGCGAAAGTATGTGTCTTCGGGGACTTAGATAAAATTTATAAAATATATTCAAGTATTACTACTTAGCGTGTTTTCGTGGTGTTTTTTACACTGCCACGCGTCGAAGACAGACTCAGGCGGGAAGATTCGAAATTCGAAGACGGTTTCGTAGCTGTCCAAGAAACAGATGGCATCGCTGGAAGTTCTTATGAGAGACGTGGCAGCAGATTAGTGTAGGACCGTTAAGGTCGAAACTAGTATAAATAGGAGTCTTAATGTTAGGATTCTGTGTGTACATCTTGTACAAATCACTCACATATTTACTCAAGTATCAAGCGTTAAGAGAAAGAGTTCGCTGAGAAAATGTACGTATGACACCACCACTTTAATACATGTGTATTATCTTTCGTTTTCGAATATCTTTCAGAATTACTGCATTCCATTTACTTCTTGCCATTTACATTTCTGTATCTTTACTTTAATGTCATTTACTTTCGAATTACTTTCATGTCATTTATTTTCAAAGTCTTTAACGTTTCTGCATTCTAAGATTCTTTACGTTTTAACAGTCCTTTTAGTTTCATATGTTATGTTACTTATCTTTTCATTAAAATCATACTTACATATAACAAAGTGATTATCAAGATTACTTGTTCTTTAATCGAACAACGCTTATTGACGAAGACGAATCATGAATATGGTTCAAATGAACATTGATAACAATCTTTTTGACTATGTGTCCTAGGATCAATCTAGTCGATCCTGCGAGTAACCAAATCATATTTATTATAGTTTGGAAGACTAGCGGTTGTTTATCGGAAATCACCGTAAACAACTATATGATTTTCCACTTAAATTTCATAAAAGCTTAACTAAATTCATTTTGTTCCAAACAACCAGGTTCACCATTCTCAGCCCACCGTGACTTTTAGGGTTGCAGACTGTTTGACATGGCATTGTACTGTGCACAAATGGTTTAAGTCCAAACATTCATGGATTCCATGTGGCATAGCAGGTCAAAGATCGTTTTATTGGTCATATCCTTATTAAGGGCCTTGCTACAGGCAATATTGTTTCTCATAAGCTTGGAACTTATGATAAGCTACTAAGAGATATTTTTAAGTCTTCAAAGACTTTCCATTTTGAGAGTTTTGAAGGGTAATTTGGGAATTTTGTACTGCTTAAGAATCATAGCAGCTATTGTCTAGGAGGCGTGTCAACAACATTATTTCTTTCTCATCTAATGAAGCGTACAAATCCATAGAAGCATGTTCCAATAACATAGAAAATATTGTCATTTAAAATGTTGGAACATTTTTCTGCAATCAATGCTTGGAAAGAGATAAAGGAGAAAAAAATAACATTTATCTCTCTTATGATGAGTGGTGCACTGTTTCTAAGAATGATTTAACGTCTTTCAAGTACTCTCTCATTGACTGAGTTGTCGTTACAAACAAGGAATCGTTACAAAGAAGTTAACTCTTTTTACATTTAAATACCTTACTGGTTGTTCCTCCTCTCAAGCTGCGTTTCAACATGAGAAAATAAAACAAAAATGCTAAGGATAAAAAGGATCTCCTACTAAAAGCCAATAAGGAAAAAGATATTGATCCAAAAAAGATTGAGTCCAATGTTGGAACATCTACTGGAGCATCAGTAACATGAAGAAATTTATGCCAAAGATGAAGTCCTTTAAGAAAACTCATGTTCAAGACTCTAATTTAGATGTTGATGAAGATTGGGTCAACTTCAAGGACTCAGGTGAAAGGATTGAGTAGTTTTTTTTTATTTCTCTCAAAATAAAAAAAAAGTGTTGTCTTTGTTTTTTTTTCTTCTTTCTAGTGTCTTTGTACACACATTCTTTTTTTTCTTTCAATTTTTGGCTAAAAATGGAGAGTATAGTGTGTTAAGTTGTTATCAGTAGGATTAATATTGTTTTTATTTTTTTAGGAGTAAAGAGTGTTGCATGACACATGTCTTGACATGTTAATTAGTAGAGTCTAGTTTAGTTGCTTGCTGTATGCAATTATATAGGGGGGAGTTAATGCTGATTGCTATTTCTAATGATGGGTGCATGATGTTCTACCAGATGTTCAAACATCTTGAGTGTTGAGGTTTATGAAGATCCTTGGCTATTGTGCTCTGAGTTATATATGTTGCTTCTACTACATTATCTTCTAATGTGGCGAACTTGGATAGTTCAAGTATGGGTTCAGGTTGGTTTTTTTGTGCTTCGGGAAAAGTTTCTTCTTCCACTTGAAGGGGAAAATTAGTTCTCTGTGACAAGAATTGGTTATGTTTGATAGGGGAAGTATTCTTGAATAGATCAAAAATAGCATGTAATCCCTGATATACGTTTATGTCTAATTGTACAAGCTATTAAGCTGTGTTAAAGAAACTGTCTGATTGTACAAGCTGTTGAGCTGTGTTAATGTATTGAAAATGTAACACCCCATAAAATTCTTTATTTAATTTAATTAATTTTTGGATTAAATATTATAATTATTTGAGTCAACTGAGAATAATGGAAATAATGAGGCTAATGGGCCAGGGTCGCGTGTAGTAGAAGGGGGGGTGTCAGTGGTGAAGCCCATTACTAATGATAAGCTTATTTTCATAAAATAGAAGGAGTTGTGGAATAGAGAGAATTACAGCGTTTTGGGAAAAGAAGTCTGAACGTGAAAAGAGGAGAAGAGCGAAGAAGTGCGATGCGAAGAAGAACGAAGAATCAACCTTCAAGTAAGGGGGGACTCTTCCGTTTATCTTCTATTATGGGATTATAGGTAGTATGATAGAATTTGATCGTGTTATTCGGATCAATTGGGTTATGCTTAGGTTGTAGAAATGTTAGGTTTTTGGGGGAATTGATTTATAATGAATTGTATTGATCGTGTGTGGTGATAATTGGACGGTTGAATGTATTATAAATGTGTTATAATATGTGTTATTTCACTGTATGCGAAATCTGGTTGGAGTGAGTTTGGTTTGGTAGTGATTCGGTGAAAGAGGGACGAAATCCCAGGCTGTTTTCTGCTATTCGGAGCGCTGGAAATCGCCAGTTCGCGCCGCGTCCAGGAGTTGGCGCCGCGAACTGCTTGGCAGAAGGCCAGGAAGTTTTTGTTGTGCTCAGTACGCGCCGCGAGAGTATGGCCGCGCCGCGAAGGCGTAGTTTCTTCTCGTTCCGCGCCGTGAAACCTTGTTTGCGCCGCGAAGGCGTTGTTCAGATTCGTTCCGCGCCGCGAATGTGTGTGGCGCCGCGTGCTGTTAGTTGTTGCGACAGGCCGTTTTGAAAAGTTTAAAAATGTGTAACTTTTAAACCGTAAGCCGGATTTTGGTGCCGTTTCGAGTACAGTGAAGCTAATCAAATAATTTATATACTCAAATGGTGTTTTGAGTTGTGGCTCGAATTATTTTTGAAACACTCGATCTTATTTGTTGTGGTGGGATATGCTTATAGGTTCACTAATGAATGTCTTATCTGTATGATGACGTGGTTATAACTGGTGTTTATTATACATGTATTGTTGGTATGAAATATGTGTTTTATTGATGATTATGACATTGATCGATATATGTGGGTGATGAGCATGTTATGGTTGATGCATGCATTCATAATCATTTTGTGGCTGGTCCTTGACGATGGTGGATCAGTGGTAGCTACTTCCCATTGTGTGGAATTAGTGAGTGGGTGTTACCGTATCCTTGACGATGGTGGGTCGGTGAGTTGGGTTATCCCAGATTTTGGTACCACATGCATGTAGTTGCATTGCATTAGGCTGTTTCGCTATTATAACATGAATGGAAGATTGTCCAATGTTATAATATGTGTTAATTGGGTTGTTTGCTTGCTGATTGTATGATTTGAATCTGATCATAACTGTGATTGGGTGAATGGCATGTGAAATGATATTTTATTATCTATATCTTATAACATTAGTTAAATGTGAATGAGACTCACCCTTACTGTTGTTATTTTTCAGATTGAGGAGTAGCTCTCGTACTTGGTGAGGATTAGCTCGTCAAGTAGTTCGTTAGAGTCAGTTGGGTCCGTGTCATGCTCTGGTCGTGTAACACTGGGGGCGTCGTTTAGAGTTACTTGTTAAACTTTTTATTTTGGATGGATTTTTATGTTAACGTCTTAAGTCTGTGACTTGGCTGGTTGTTATTCAGATGTTAAAGATAATTCCGCTGTGTTAAACATGATGATCTGAATAAATTTGGTTGACGTTCTCTTTTATGGCATGACATGAGTATTATTGCTTAATTATTTGGAAGTTGTAATGCCCTTTTTCATGTTTACTCTGATTATTATTTATTATTTATGCGGGGTATTAGAAGGGTGTTACAGAAAACAATGATGTAATCTCATATATGATTAAACGATTATAGAATTTACAAAGTTTACATGTTTTCATGAAGCTTGTGTTTTTTGGTTTGTGGTTTTATTCCTATCTCAAGAATTAATTGTGATTTGGTTGTTATAGCCAAACTTTGCCAAAGGGGGATATTGTTAGTACCATGGTTTTAGGATTGGCAACAATTTTGCTAAAACATGGTTCATGACAGATGCTGAGCAAGATTTCATAACATCTTAATCAAACTGATACAGTAGTATGTGAAGGTTGCATTGAAGACAAATGTTCTGACAAATATTTTCACATGCTAAACCAGAACATTAGTATAGGCTATTTTACATCTTGACTAATTTGATTTGATTATGTTATATTTCTTTTAGATATATTACAGATATATTCTCCGGTCAAGAAGATTTAATCTGGAACAAGTGAATTAAATCTCCAACAAAATTAAAGTTTTTAAAATTGGATGATTGAGACAATTTAGGAAACTTGAAGATTTGTTCCAAGATTCAAAGAGATTTCTCTCCAGATTTGTTGCAGCTCTCAGCTTGTGGATCAAGTAATATTTGGCTGAAGACTTCAAAGCCCATGGACTTCTGAGTAGTATTTAAACAGAGCCCTAGATCTAATGTAACTTGAACTTTCACAATTGTAAAATTAGGAGAAGGTTAGAAGTCTTAGGTTTTGAGTGTCTCTTGTGTTTTAAGTCACCCAGGTATCTTTTGATACAGTGTGGTAGACTAATTGTTACTTGATTTTTTGTCAAGTTGTTGCTCTTACTCTTACAGCTTTTAAGCATATAGTTGAGTATTGTTCTTGATTGAAACTTTTAAGAAAAACTAAATATTGTGTATTTGAAAGTGTAATCTTTCTACTGGGTTCTTTAGATTCCAGTCATAAGGTTTGTGACAGAGTTTATCACAACGGTGATTGGAAGTGAGATGGTGATTTCTCATATCTAGATGGTGATTTTTATGTAGAATTTGCACGAGGTAGTGATTAGGAGAAAAGTTATAAACTGAGATTGTTTAGGCTTTGAACTAATTCTATTATAGTTGATTTCCTTCCTGGCATGATAGCCCACCAGATTAGGTGTTGTTGCAGTGAATTGGATTAACAATTGACTGTGTTATATATTTACCATTTTGCAAAGTAATTCTGCATGATTTTTATTTTGTAAAATGTGTTTTATCAGCAGAAGATGTCAAAACATCTGTCTTGACATTTTTATTTTGTGTTGAGACATCTGTCTGAACTTGTCTCCGTAATTGTTCATCATTCTGTAGTTTAAATTTACTTATCTACAGTCTGGTGTGGTTTGTTATGTTCTGTCTGTCAATAGATATTGTAACATCTGTCTTGATATTAGGTTCTGATGTTGGAACATTAACAATGATATGTATTGCAAGTGTCAGAATTTCAATCACAATTTTTCTACATTGTAATATATACGTTTGGTAACTAATAATTTTTTTTTAAAGAATACCTCTTATTTTTTACTAATTAATTAAATGATGCAATTTTTTAAATTAAATAATTTTCTTGAATAAACTTAAATATTTTTTAATTTTTATAAAATTAAATTAATTTATAATATTAAACAAAGTAATTAAATATTTTTTAAAATTAAATTAAAGTTTAATATATGATATTGTAAATATTTTTATTCAAGGATATTTGTGTCATTCAAATATTATATACATTTCTTTCTCTTTTATTTCTCTCATCTTTCCCTTATATCAAACATTACATCAAATTCACTTTATTTCTCATCTCTTTCTCTCTTCTCATAGTCTCTCTTACTTATTTATCTCTTCATACTTTCTCTCTACAACCAATCTCACTGTTAATTTTTAAGACTCTAAAATTGAAAATTATTTTAGAAAACTGTGTTTAAAAAGAAGCAATTTAAACACGTTTTTTCTAAAACAAATTTTAAAAACTGAAAAATAGTTTTTAAAACTTAACAAAACAAACCTTTGAAATTTATGTAGAAGACGATGACTCTTAAAGATAACGATATCAACCTTAATATGAATAAACAAGGACACCAACTTCAAGGATATGCCATGAAATATATAGTGACAAATGCATGTATATAATTATGTAGAAGAAAACAATGGTAATTCGAAAAGAATGAGATATTACGTAACTAATTAATTTTTATTTAGTTAGCCTTCACATTTAGACCAATGCATATGCATGCTTCCCACACGGTTTTAACAAACTTCATTTTATCAAAATGTTTTCTTCTCACGCCAAGCATCATTAATTAATTCATTTCTCATTTAAGAAAACATATAGTGCTATAAATTGGAGTGATATGAAGCCAATTTTATTCCATGCCAAACAATATTATTTATAAGAAATAAAAAGTTTTATGGCAAAAACGTTAATTTAATTTAAATATACTCTTAATATATATATATATATATATATATATATATATATATATATATATATATATATATATATATATATATATATATATATATATATATGTCAAGGGCACATTTTAATGAGATATTTATAGAAAAAAAATTTTGGAACGTGTGCATTCAATGTATCGAAATATATATATAAAAGATCACGAGTATATTTAAATTAAAAATTTCTTTTTACACGAAATACACGAATTTTAATGAGAGAATTTAATCTTTTGAGGACATTTAAAATGTTTTGTATAAAAGTTATTGTTTGCATAACAAAATTGGAAGAATTGTTAAAATATGGAAACCTGTAGTATTTTGTTTAAGTTTGTTGTGAATTGAATACCAAGAACAAAGTATAATAGGGAATTAGGGAGGAGAAGAAGAACACAATATTTGGTTATAACTGCTATTCTTTTACTTTCTCTTAAAACAAGATTACAAGTTTACAAGAATAACAAATAACCTCTCTCACCCTAAATTAGGATTTGCAGCTTTTCAATGATGAGAGACTAGTATGCTATTTATAATAAAACCTAACATACTAACTAATGGGCTTTTTCCACAAGGCCCATTACACAAGTCAACTTAATAAACAAGCTAACTTAACAAATTAGGGTTTAAACACTAAAACCTAATTTAACATGCTAACAACCCTAGCATCTTCGACACAAGCATGTGAACAACCTTCGACTTCATGCTTAACCCTGTCGAACCAAGAAGCTACCCTTCGGCCATACTAGAGTTCGATCCAAAATCTCACAAATCTCCACCTTGGATCTAACTCTACAACATCAAGGGAACAAACTAGCTTTCTTCATGCAGCTTTATCAACTGCATACAGTGGAAAAACTTGCAACTCGGCAATGTCTTGGTGATCATATCAGCAGCATTGTCTTCAGTCGAAACCTTCAGCACTTGGACTTCTCCACGCTCGATTACTCCTCTGACGAAATGCAGCCTCACATCAATGTGCTTAGTTCGCTCATGATAGGCTGAATTCTTCGATAGGTGTATTGCACTTTGACTATCACATTTAACAGTGATACCTCGACCTTGAAGTTTCAGCTCCTTCGCAAAACCTTCAAGCCACAATGCTTCTTTCACAGCTTCAGTTAGGGCAATATACTCCGCTTCAGTGGTTGATAGAGCAACAACCTTCTGAAGTGTTGCTTTCCAACTAATTGCAGTGCCAAACATAGTGAAAACATATCCAGAAATAGATTTTCTGGAATCCATACAACCTGCATAATCAGAGTCGACATATCCTTCTATTACTGCTTTACTATCTTCACCCAAGGCTCCACCATAAATTAGGACTCTATTCAGAGACCCATTTATGTACCTTAAAATCCACTTCAATGCTTGCCAGTGAGCCTTTCCAGGATTCGCCATGTACCTGCTTACAAGACTGACTGCGTAAGCTATGTCGGGTCTAGTACAGACCATAGCATACATCAAAGAGCCGACTATATTAGCATATGGGATGCTATTCATATAGACTCTTTCGACATCAGTACTGGGACACTGATCAATACTCAGCTTGAATTGAGGGTTTGTTGGAGTCACAACTGGCTTCGAATTCGACATACCAAACTTTTCAAGAATCTTCCGTAGATATGCCTCTTGAGATAAGCATATCTTCGACTTCTTTCTATTTCTCCGAATGTCAATTCCAAGAATCCTGGAAGCAGCTCCCAGATCCTTCATATCGAACTCCTTATTGAGTTCAGCCTTCACCCTCATCACATCTTCAACACTGTTGCTTGCTATGAGAATATCATCCACATAAAGCAACAAAATAACAAATGAATTACCAGGTCGAAATCTGAAGTAAACGCAGTGGTCGAACTGACTTCTAATGAAACTTATGCGTGCCATGAACTTGTCGAATCTCTTATTCCACTGTCGAGGAGATTGTTTCAGCCCATACAAAGATCTCTTTAACTTGCACACATAATTTTCCTTCCCCTTTTCGACATACCCTTCAGGTTGCCTCATCAGGATCGTTTCATCTAGATCACCATACAAGAACGCAGTCTTCACATCCATCTGTTCCAGTTCAAGATCGAACTGTGCCACCATGGCAAGCAACATTCGAATGGACCTATGCTTCACAACAGGAGAAAACACATCATTGAAGTCGACACCTTCTTTCTGAGTGAAACCCCTTGCAACTAACCTTGCCTTGTATCTTTTCGACGTCACTCCTTCAATTCCTTCCTTAACTTTGAAAATCCATTTACAGCTGACTAACCTTGCCCCATCAGGTTTCTTGATCAGTTCCCAGGTATGATTATCATGAAGAGATTTTATCTCATCATCCATGGCCTTCAGCCATTCAGTCTTATTTCGACTCCTCATAACTTCCTTATAGTCTCTAGGTTCTTCGTCTAGAACCTCACTTGCAGAGATTAAGGCATAAGCTATAAGATCTGCATATCCAAGTCTCTGAGGTGGCTTGATGACTCTTCTCGACCTATCTCTCGACAATAGGTAGTCATCGTCAGTTTCCTCAACTTCAGCATCTTCTGCTTCTTCTTCGACTTCATCTGGGATATGCAATTCAGCATCAACATGCTCCACCTCAACAGGAATCTCTACTTGTTCCAGCTCTTCGTCAGATGTTTCTGTACTTCGACCAACATCATCAGTTTTCTTAAAAGCCATTTCAGCTTCATTAAAAACTACATCTCGACTGGTGATACACCTCCTGTGACCTGGCTCTAGGCACCATAGCCTATAAGCTTTGACTCCATCAGGGTATCCCATGAACATGCATTTCAGAGCTCTAGGTTCGACCTTGTCTTGCCTAATGTGAGCATAGGCTACGCAGCCAAATACTCTCAGTTTGTCGAGATCTGGTGGATGTCCCGACCAAACTTCTTCAGGTGTCTTCATATCTAACGCTGTCGAAGGACATCTATTTATCAGATATGTTGCTGTCGAAACAGCCTCAGCCCAGAACACCTTCTTTAACCCCGCACTAGTCAACATGCATCTGACTCTCTCCAAAATAGTTCGATTAAATCTTTCAGCCAAACCATTTTGCTGTGGAGTACCTGCAGTAGTTCTGTGCCTTGCAATACCAAAGGCAGCACAAAAACTGTCGAATGCCTCATTGCAAAATTCAAGGCCATTGTCGGTTCTCAACCTCTTGACCTTCCTGCCAGTCTGATTTTCAACCAGAGTCTTCCAACTTTTGAAATTCTCAAAAGTTTCATCCTTAGTCTTCTGGATGAATACCCATAATTTTCTGGAATAATCATCTACTATGGATAGAAAATACCTTGCTCCTGAATGTGATGCACACCTTGCAGGCCCCCAAAGATCAGCATGGATGTAATCAAGGGATCCATGTGTTCTTTGTTTGCCTTTGTTGAACTTCACTCTGCAAGATTTTCCAAGTACACAGGGTTCACAAAACTTCAGCTTTTCGACTTTGTCTCCACCAAGCAGATTTTGTTTCCCTAATTCGACCAGACCCCTTTCACTGACATGGCCCAATCTCATGTGCCAGATTTCTGTCTTCGACAAAGGTTTCGTGGATACAACATTTGTCGAACCACTTACAACTTCAGCCTCAAGGGTATATAAGCCTTGTTTCTTCACGCCTCTCAAGACTTCCTTCGACCCCTTCATGACTCTTAGGATACTTTTCTCTCCTTGGAAAACATATCCTTTCTTGTCGAATTCACCAAGAGAAAGCAAATTTCTCTTCAAATCAGGAACATACCTGACTTCAGTCAACAACCTTATTGACTCATCATGGAGCTTGAATCTCACAGATCCAACACCTGCAATCTTGCAAGCCTTGTTGTTTCCCAGCAATACTGATCCACCATCTTGATCACATAATTCCTCGAACAAGTCTTTGTTTGGAGTCATGTGCCAAGTGCAACCTGAATCCATAATCCACTCCTTCTTAGAGTCACTGCTTGAAACCACAAGAACATCAGATGATTCGAAATCATCTTGAACAATGGCAGCGTTGCCATTATCCTTACCTCCATGATATTTCAGGCGTTCAGGGCACACCTTTCTTGTGTGACCCTCCTTCTTACAATGGTAGCATCGAATGCCAGATGCTTCGCCACCGTAAGACTTCGACTGGCTTTTGCCTTTCTTCTTGTCAAACTTACCATCCTTTCGTAAGAGTTTTCCTTTAACGGCCAAACCTTCGCCAACAGTCGAAGGTTTATGCTCCTTTCGTTCATTCAAGTCCTTAGAGTACAAGGCTGATTGAACTTCTTCAAACGTCAGGGACTCCCTTCCATACAAGAGAGTTTCTTTGAAGTGAGCATGTGATCGAGGCAAAGAACACAATAGTAACAGCGCTTGATCTTCATCATCGATCTTCACATCAATATTTTCAAGATCAAGAATCAGCTTGTTGAACATATCCAACTGCTCAGCCAATACTTTGTCTTCAATCATCTTGAATGAATACAAAGCTTGCTTCAGGTAGAGTCGATTTACCAGCGATTTGGTCATATACAAACTTTCAAGTTTCACCCATAACCCTGATGCCGTCGTCTCCTTTGATACCTGCCGGAGAACCTTATCACCAAGGCTCAACAGAATTGCGCTGTGTGCTTTCTCGATCATAGTTGTCTTCTCCGCTGCCGTTAATGCAGCATTCATGGCTGCCTCTCCCTTCAACGCTTCCAAACAACCCTGCTGAACCAGTAGGGCTTTCATCTTCAAGCGCCACAGACCGAAATCATTCACTCCGGTGAACTTTTCAATCTCATACTTTGTTGAAGGCATCTTCTCCACGCTCACCGCACCAATTTGTTGTGAATTGAATACCAAGAACAAAGTATAATAGGGAATTAGGGAGGAGAAGAAGAACACAATATTTGGTTATAACTGCTATTCTTTTACTTTCTCTTAAAACAAGATTACAAGTTTACAAGAATAACAAATAACCTCTCTCACCCTAAATTAGGATTTGCAGCTTTTCAATGATGAGAGACTAGTATGCTATTTATAATAAAACCTAACATACTAACTAATGGGCTTTTTCCACAAGGCCCATTACACAAGTCAACTTAATAAACAAGCTAACTTAACAAATTAGGGTTTAAACACTAAAACCTAATTTAACATGCTAACAACCCTAGCATCTTCGACACAAGCATGTGAACAACCTTCGACTTCATGCTTAACCCTGTCGAACCAAGAAGCTACCCTTCGGCCATACTAGAGTTCGATCCAAAATCTCACAAAGTTCAATTTTTTTTTTATAAACAACCATTTTGATTAGAGAATGGAGTACTAGGGGTACTCCAACCCTTACAAAACAAAGAACCAACAATATACAAATAACCTACAATTCAAAATATCAACAACAAAGTAAAGGGTTTTTGTACCATTCATAAAAACTACAAATTATTCTATCCTTGCTTTCTATGGCTAACCACCACCAAGAGTATTTCATTATTCCATAGAATAGTTCATCCTCATCCATGATTGCATTGTTGAAAATGATGTCATTTCTCATCTTCCAAATATTTCAGCACACTGAAACTAAAGAATTTAAATTTTCTCTCATATTTCATATAATGAATGTCTAATTGCTAATTATTATTATTTCAAAATTTTCTAGTTGGTTCTCATATTTTCCAAAATTATAAAATTGACTTGATTTTTTTAAAAAAAAATTACAAACCGATCCCTTATTAATTTTAAAATTTGATCTAAAAATTTAGAATTTATAAAAAATAACTCAAAAATATAAAAAAGAATTATTGTAATCATCTATTTAAACAAAGTAATTGAAAAATTAATGAATTTTAATTGAATAATTTGAAATTTTTTCTATTACCTAATTCAAACTGGATGAGACATGTTAGTAAGAAAATGTAATATTTAGAGCGAATTCAAATAATTTGTAAAAAAATTAATTTTTAAATAAAGAAAATGAAGAATTGTTAATATAATGGAATTTTATGAAGTATTTTTATAATATTGAAATGACAACTAATATCAAATTTTTTTAAATTTCTTCTATATTTCATAGAATTTGAATGTCAAATTGATTAATATTATTATTTTAAATTTTATAAATTGGTCCTCATATTTACTAAAATTTTAAAATTAACTCCTAAAATTTCCAAAAAATTGCAAATTGATCTATAAAAATTTTCAAATTGGTCTCTTTAAATTTTACAAATTTCAAAATGGTCCTAATTTGTATAATTTAATTTTGCCCATAAACATTAAAATTTTTAAAATGACTCAAAAAACATAACAATAATTTATCTTAATACTTTATTAAAACAAAAAAATATAAAAATAAATGGATTTCAATTGAACCATTTAAATTACTTAAAATTTTAAATTCTTTAAAAATTTTCAATTATCTTATTCAAACACACTAAGTTTTTAGTGGACATGTGACGTTAAGTACTCTTGGATTTTCAATGTTAACCCATTGATATTTCTGGTGTTTCTCAACCTCTCCAACAAATGATATCAAAGTTGATGGTTTGAATAAGGGATTGAATTCTTGTATCAAAAGTCTTCCTAACATGATGATGGTTAGGCAGTGTGTATCATTGAAGTGACGGTGACTTGCAATGTAACTTGGAAAGAGTATCAATGGTGATAAACGTGTGTGGATGAAATAGCTTCTTCCTAGGGAAAATATGGTGGATGAACTACCATTTGATGGGGAGATTGTTTAGATACAAGTGTAAGTTGGAAGTCTCACATTTCTTAAAAAAATGGAGCTTGAACACTTTATAAATGAGATGACCCATATACCCTAAAACCTTAAAGTTTTAGGATGAGTATATGGTGTGTCCCTCTCACTTGTGGGTTGCTCCTCTCATGACTCATAAATGGTATTAAAGTCATGAATAGGCTTGTTGGGAGAGAGGAAGTGAAATTCTAATATGGATCAAGACTAGCGATATAGGTAATTCAAACTTTTGGGAGGAATGTTGAATTCAATTGTGATTGATTAAATTTCATATTGACTAAAAATAGAAGAAATGTTAAATATATAAGATAAACGAATCATACTCCCATTATCTTAAGATTTAAATAAATATATTATGTTATAATTAATATCTCTTGAATCTTGAACGTTAAGGCAATTAACATTTCCGACACTCTCTAGACTTTTCAACAAATTATACTATTAATTAATTAATTAAGAAAACTATTTTCATTATGTAGATAATAATTATTAGTACTTTCTCAATGTCCTTCCTTAATGATTATTAATAGTAAAAACTATTATGAAATAAATAATTTTTTTTATTATTTTTAATTTATTTGATTAAGACCACTTTATTTATTAAATAATACTACACATCATATAAATCATTTTAATATTTAATTATTAATTATTCTGAGATGCTCTCGTTTATCTAATATAATTTAATGATACATCAATTCTAATGCACATTAACACACCGTATATGTTTTGGTTGGATCTATCATTATTGTTAAAAATATAAATTAATAAAAGTTATGATTTTTTTAAAGGCAGACAAGAAATAATATATAAATAAAGGGGAAACACTACGATCAAAGTACAGGGAGACCCTGGAAGAACGACACAAGAAGTACTAAACTCGGCATTAAAACCAACAAGAACACAAAAAAGAAACTAGAAGAGCAACCTTGCCGATACTCAAAACAAAACTACAAGCTAAAAACAAATAGAAAAACCAAAAATAAAAAAGACTAGAACTATCCAATACAAGGACACAGAAGGAACACCAAAATCATATAGTAACTAACAAGAACACATTCAATGGAGGTTAAAACCGTCCACCTCTATTAGCTTAGAAACAGGATAGGGTTATCCAGCCAGACCGAGAAGACACAAGAGTTATCCACTGATCTACCAAGATACCATTTCCAAGCTAAGAAGATACTCATGTCTTCCACGCCTTATGTTGTCACCGAAGATCTAGAAAAAACTATATCATTACAAGATTTACAAATCGACCAAACCACGTAATGCCAAACCATCTTCAACCCACCCCTAGTCCTAGGAATAGTATACGAGGAAAAAAAACATCTGAAAAAGTGTTAAGATATCACTAGGCAAAACTGTACACCACCCCAACCACCTAAAGATCCTATACCAAACAAAGGATGCAAACTCAGGGGTCACAAAGAGATGGGAGGAGGACTAAATGAAAAAAATAGCAAAAGGGATAGAAAAAAGTCTCAGAGGTCAGAGGGACACCCCTCTTAAGTAAGTTGACTCTCGTAGGGATATGATCTTGAAGAAGCTGTCAAGAGAAAATTATACCTTTAGAAGGAGCCCAACTACACTAAATGGTCGGAAGAACTAAGTTAAATAGTAGAGACCTGACGACCTGGAGGAACACACGAGTTAGAAGACACGAGTAAGAAGAAGACACAAAATAAACCTCATTACTGGACTCACGCCCCCTCCACGCATCCCTCTCAACTGTAGGGGTGAAGCCACTAATCACAGATTAAAAATCACTAAAAAGAGCCAACTCATAATCAAAGAGAAAAAGTCTTCTCTCTCCCTCCCATCTACCAACCTTTCCCATAAAATTAGTAGTCTCGTCATAAATGGAGAAAAGCCTACGGGATCTAAGAAGAAGAGAAGAGTCCCCAATCCAAATATCGTCCCTGAAAGAAGTCATGAAAATTATATAACGTTGTATAGATAATTTTTCTTTACTAATAAATTTTTATTTCTCCTCAATATAATTTTAACTTGAAAAATACTTAACTAAAGAAAAATAATGCCCAATATATTAAAGAGTTAATAGTAGTTTAGCCCCCTGTAATATGAGCGTGTTTCGGTTTACCCCCTCTCCACCGTTGTCAAAGGCAGGTTTTGGCAACGGTTTTTTTTGAAAAAACCGTTGCCAATAGGTAGGGAGGGGGGAAAAGCAAAATTCGCTAACATTACAGGGGTGAATTACTATTAACCCTATATTAAATTATGTTAAAAAGAAATACTCACATTTATTATACAACGTATAGCTTTTACAATTTTATCAAAGATCCTTGGTCTTTCATGTCGTAACTTTATTTGGTTTGTAATCTCGTTTTTCTTTTCGGACGGTTGTTGTCCGTTTTTGTGTATTAAGGTTGGAGAATCCTTAGTTCTCCCGTTAATATAATTCCTTGCTTCCTAAAAAAAATACAACGGGCATGCCTTGAATAATAATATTTACAGTTTTATAAATCTCAAAATAAAATGAAACTATTTATTTATGCTTGCAAATTTTTATTCAACAAGACTTATTTCTTAAAAAAAATCTAAATAACAATTTACTTTATGGTCAAAATTTAAGGATTTCCTCTATTCTTAAAAATTATTAGAGTGTCACTACGAAAAAGTATTAATATACATTTGAAGATATCACACTTAATATAAACATTTTCCTCCTCTAATAACTATCGATCAATTGGAAAATTAATTAACCTTCATATTTAACACCATGCATATGCATACTTCCCACACGGTTTTAACTTACTTGATTATATCTAAATATCTTCTACCCATGCAAAACCACATTAACTGAGTCATATTCTCTTTTAAGGAAACATATAGTGCTATAAATTGGAGTGATATGAAGCCAATTTTATTCAATGCAATTACAAAACAATATTATCGCCAAGAATAAAAAATAAATAGTGTTATGGCTAACACCAATGCTTCAATTGTTCTAGCTGTTCTTGTTGTAGCATTATTTCTGAATGGCTATAATGCTGTGAGTGTAGAAAGAGATAATGAACTTGAGAAAGGTGCAGCAGGAGTAGACGGAGATCCTTGCTATTGGGGAACAGCATGCCATATTTCATACTGTGCCCCATTTTGTCGGACAAGAGGCTTTTCTGGCGGTAATTGTATAGCGCCGGTATTGTGTTGTTGCAAGTAAGGAGTTTGAGAGATATATGTTTCATAACTCTACATTCTATATATATGATTTACAAGTATATCAACAAAATAGTATTTAAGGTTATAATTAAAATAAGTTTGAAAAAGCACCATTGCACTTATCCAGATGATGTTATATATGTGATTAGACTAAAATAATCTTGACGGTCATGTAATAATGTGATGTGAAAGTATACACACTCAAACAAATAATAATAAAGAAAGAAAGAGATTATGCACACAAAGATATGGGTTTATTACAAATTCTAAGTATGTATGATTTAGTCAATTTATTGTTAACACGTTGTTTTGAGGTTTTAAGTGTTTAAACTTTAAAGAGAGTTGGAAAAATCAAATCATCTTAAATTAGTGTAATTTAATTTGCTAAAACAATATTAAGGCATATATAACAATGTATTTTCAATAATATTATTTGTAGTGTGTGCGCTTGACTTTCTCTAAGGTGATAGTATTTTTTTTTCCAGCTTTGCAAGATATAATTTGCTTAAGTGGGGTTGATTAATGTTTCACACTGTTATAATTTTGTTGAAAATAATAAACTATACTTCGATCTATGCAGATTCTCGTTCAGTTTTTCGATTCTTGATTCTAATTGTTCTGTCCTATCTTTCTTCTTCCTTATGTGTATCTTTAATGATGAAGATACTTGTGTATTTGTGGGAAATGAGAAGAATTGAGAAAAAAATTGGTGTTACTTGCCTAAAAATGTCTGTTTGTAGGCATTTTATTCCAACAGTCATATTCTACTCCAAGAGTCATGTCCCAGCATCCATGAAGAGAGAGAAGAGTAATTTAAATATTAATTTTCAAAATAAAACCTCATTGACTTAATAATTCCTCTACCAAAATAATCACCACATTTATGTGTCTTTCATTTAAGCCAAAATTTTGTTTACATGAATCACATTTAATCCAACAATAGCCCACACAACTCATGTGACAACTTAATGTTTCAATCTTATACCATAATTGTGCACCATTCATTGAAAACACCAAGTTATTATCTTTAATGATTTGAAATGATCGAATCACGGCGGTCACAAATCACTAGTGCAGAAAATGCTTTTTACAGAAAATGCTTTTTACATCGGGCCTGGGCCCGAGACGATGTAATAAGTGAGAGACATTTTACATCGGGCCAAACCCATGTGAAATATTAACATACCACATCGGTTGAATTCAGACGTCTGATGTGAAAAATAATGCAAATTTTTAATAAATAAAATATGTCATATTTTACATCAGTTGGCGTTTTTGTCCGATGTAATAGATAATGTTTACATCGGTTGGCCACTTTGCACGATGTAATAGATAGTGTTTACATCGGTTGGCCACTTTGCCCGATGTAAGAGATAAGTTCTTACATCGATTTTCCATTTTGTCCGATGTAATATGTTTTCTGCTTTTAAGCATATAATAGCTGTTTTTCCTATTTTAACCTGTAATTTTTTTGGTACCTATTTTTCCATATAAATTTCAAATGCCACGCAGACCAAAGTTAGGTTGCTATTTTGCATATTTTTCCCACAGCACACAGAGTCACAGACCACATTTATGTCACTATTTTCATATTTTTCTAACCAGCAAAGAATATGATTTCATTGCACCAAATAGCTAATATATATATGAGGGGTGCTATGTGTACACTAAAAAGTATATACACCGTATTTACACCCTAACATTTTCAATGAATTTTAACTCCAACACAAATATCTAGGCAAGAAAATTATTAAAAAACAACAAAAGTATAAGGAACCGTATGTTTATACGGTGTAGGTGTAGCTTTTAGTGTAAGCATATCATTTCTCTCTCTCTCTCTCTCTCAATATATATATATATATATATATATATATATATATATATATTCTTCAAAATTTACAAAAGTATTAATTTAGGATACACAAGTGAATCAAATCTTTCATATCTGTTATTCCATTATGAGGAGACCCAATGTTCTCTTCATCTCTCACTAGTGCAAAAAGATCAATATAATTTTAAAATTTACACCCGATATACTAAAAACGGGTGTAAATAAGAAACACGTTGGCATTTCTGTAAATAATAGATCTTTTTAAGTATTAGTATGTATCAATTTACACCCTATTTTTTAAAAATGGGTGTAAATTAAAAATACTATTATAATTAAATCTCAATTACTCCCATTAAATTTAAAACGGGTGTAAATTTAAATAGCCTAAATATTATTTAATTTTATAACTTAAAATATTAATCATTAATATAAACACATTTAAAAACCACAATATATTTTATTAAGGGCTTATGTAATCTATTTTATTAAGCTTATAACTTAATAATTTTCAAGAGTAAAAACATTAACAAATTCAAAACACAATGTCATCGAAACCCATTTCTCAATTGCATGAACCTTTCTCTTCGAAACTCGTCTCATCGCCTGAAAGAGTGCAAACACGTCGAAACACGGCAAAGAATTGGGAGAGACTGGGAAGCGAGAAATCCAACCATTTTCTAAACTCCTTTCTCGCATTTTCTTTGCGTATATCGGTTTTTTCGATTCACCTAATGACTCCGTAATCAGAAACTTCCGTTTGTAAAAACATGATTCCTTCATTTCTCTACGGTTCTTCACCCAAAACCCTATCGATTATTCATCATATCATCAACTCCTGCCCCCTCCTTCTACCGCTGCGACGTCTTCATTGACTGAAACTAGATAGATCGGTTGGGCTTTGAAGCTTCTCCTAAAGAATCCAGTAAGATCGAGATGTACTTTGGATTTGACACAACTCATGTTGCTGCTGGGTAAATCGTTGAACCTATTTCATTTTTTGGATAATTCATTTTTCTAATTGTTGAATAGACTAGGAGTTTTCGATATAGAGAAGGGGCTTTGAAGCTTTGATCTTAAGAATGTTCATTCACTGTTTGATGAATTGATTCAGAGAGCTTCTGATTGTGTTTTGTCTATGAATGGGACTTCTACTGCTACTTTAATTCAAGGAAAGTTCCTAATAGTTCTGCTTTGACGCTTTCGACGAATTATTCGAAGAATTTGACTTCTGTTTCTGGTTCTTGAGGTGGTTTGAGAAGCAGATTCCTTCAATTGTTCCTTCTTCTACCTTTGTTCATGTGGAGAGAAAAGTTTATGCAAAGGCTTTTGAGTTGTTCAAAAGAGACCATAGTTATGTGAGCAAGTCTAAGTCTACATTTTATCCGACGGGTATGGATTGAACTGAATTTTGCATCCAAACCCCAAATAATGGATTCATCCTTAAAATCCACAACTGTTGCAGGTATAATATTTCAATATGTTGATTTAGTTAGTCATCTTATTGTTTGTTTAAGTAGCCATATTCAAGGTTTAATTGAGATAGTAATGATAGCTTTTGGTTGTCCTGCAATTTTAAATATTGTGTTGAATTGTGGTGCTGAATTATGGTGTTAAATATTGGGCTGGGACATCCCCGAAGCCTCTAAGGTAACCCTATTTTTCATCATAAAATCTCAGATCTAGTGTTTTTTGAGGTTGTTCTTTGTCTCGTGTTGTAGATCTGGTGGATTATTTGTGTTTTAGGTATGTTTGATGTTTGATTCAGGTAAAGTTGATTTTTTTCCTCTCATAAAGCTTTCAGCTTTTATGTAACGATTTTGTTTGATTGAATTTTAGGTTTTGATCCTTTTATAACTTTTTATCAGCCCAAAAAAAGTTTAATTTAATGTGAATGATTATTTATTTTGTGATTATAATGTGAGTTGATTCTTTCTTGAATCAAAGTTCATTTGAATGTGTTGAAAAAGTATACCTATGGAAATCATATTGTTGCGCGTGTAGAGAAACTTGTTGCTGCTGGAGGTGCTTTTTCACATTATTCCCCATTTCCATTCTCAAACTCCTCATTATCACATTTGTTAACCGATGATGTAATCTGTTGCAGAAAGAAGAATTGCTGCTCAGACTCCTCAACATGCTTAGGCGTGACATAGGAAAATAATGTTTGTTTGTAGTTTGTACAGCTAGCTAACAGAGCTTAGTGCAAGCTTCTTCATCAAGAGTCTATGAATTGTAGGCTCCTCTAGGATTGTCTACATTCTTAATATGCTTTATATGGTTACTTACAAAAATAAGGAGAAAATTTTAATTTTTAATATATATATAGTATTCTATTATCGAACTCGGTAAAGTTTTTATCAATGAAGTTAAACTTGTAGGATTTAATTCAGTTGTTAAGAAAACGCTTACAAATAGGAAGGTATGAATGACTTTATTTCTTGACTCTTGTTCATGTTTCTGTTCGGGTGGGTTACCCTTGCCATTTTCCTCTATTGTGAATGTTACCATAGATTTGTTGATTTAGTCAATTTTAGAGTTGTGTTGTTTTATTTTCTCTATTCATCAGTTTTATTTTGGAATGGTATCTCTGCTGGTTTTATGCGGCAGGATTCACAAGTGCTTATCTTAGTAGATAAGACCAATTAACTAATCCAAACAGGGCCTTAATGCAACAGATTGGGATGTAATGCTGATGTATCTCTGTTGGTGTTATTGGTTCCTCCAATGTTCAAATTGTAAGAGGAAGAGCAAAGGTACAGAAACTCCATTTCCTTTAATAAGAAATATTAATTTGAGTATCCAATGTGTTTGTTAAAATGTAAAAGGGCGCAGGACAGAGTTTGGGGCATGATCTTTGCTTCAGAAAGAAATTTGACATAGCAGTAGTCAGGGCCGTTGTAAAGACGAGAGTTTAATACTTTATTGCCATGTTAACAGTCTATAGTTTGTTTGTTTGCTGAGTTGGAATCTCAAACATTTCGTCACTAATTCTTGGAATCTCAAACATTTCGTCACTAATTGTTGGAATCTCAACTGTTTCAACATCAATAGTTCCTCTGTGATGAAAAAATGTTTTTTCAAGTTCACTCTACTGTTTCAAATATTTGGGGTTTTTTATTAATTCATATTGTTGGTAGTTTCATTATCTTGGATTTGATTAGTGTTATATGGTGATGGTTCTACTTATTTGCAACTCTGTTGCTTGATGAAAATGTGTTTAAATATGTATGATTAGCTTTGGTGGTTCTACTCATGACATCTTTCATATTTGTTTAAATATGTATGCTTAGTTTTGTAACTATTTATAGAACTTAATGGTCGTTTTTAGTTCAGCATAGTAACTATCTAGCATATGCATACGTTATACTAAAGATAGGCCTTTGTCTCTTTTAAATGGTTCAATTGTTAAGTTGGATAATGTAAAGGCTTTAATTTTATTTGATATTAACTACTTTACACCTTACAATTTTACAGATGTTGAAATATATAAGCCAAATTGTTGATAAATTGTTGGAACCGAAATTCTTAGCTTTTGGCTGTGGTTGCAGTTCCATGGATGCTCTTACCACACGTGATCACCTTGAAACGAAGGTGCAAATTCGTATCCATATGCTGAGATACATTAAGTAAACTCAAATTCTGTAATACAATATTTTCATCTGTATTCTATCATTGCATGTAGAAAAAGCTAGTGATGCTGAACAGAGTCATGAATTTGATGATTTCAGGAGAGGCGCTAATCTGAGTTCTCATATTCCTCGTCCAGCAAACCTACCAGCTCCTCTTACAGCTTTTGTACAAGTTATTGGTGTTGTTAGCAGTGACAAGTCCTTCAAAGCTGAGTTATGGACCAACTTTGGTGATGAAATTGGTATATAGCTAGTGCCACTTCATTCTACCTTATCTACTTATTCAAATATTTCCAATCTTCTCAATCAAGTACATCTATTATTTAATTAATGAAAAGTTCTAAGTGCAGCTACTACCATTTGGTTGCCTCTTCCTCCACAACATGTTTTCAATTTCTTCAAAGATGAGAGGAAAAGATCTCAGGTTTGTTGTATACTTTTAATTAGTACTATTTTATGTTATCTATAATGAATGACCTTAGAATTAAAGGCTTTTTTAATGTTTATGTATCCAAAGTCCTCATTGTGATGCATCAGTATCATAAATAATGGAGAATTATATATATTTTATGATTAAGTTAATTCGGCATTACCAACTTAAAAGACTAATATGGTCAAAGTTTAGACATAAAATTGTTTTAGAACTATAAGCCCATCCAAAGGATGCTGTAACATAAATTGCGACAATACAATAGAAATGTTTTCTTAGACTTGAAGACAAGAGGTATTGGTATGTCAAAATCAATTATTTATGTTGTGTTACTCAAAATTGAAAATGTGATTGAAACTCAGTGTTTAACGTATCGATCATGACTAATAGGAAGGGTAGAATTCTAGCATACCCTGGTGGCGAATAGGGGTGATCAAAACCAAACCAACCCAATAGAAAACCGCAAACCAAACCAAACCAAACCGAAACCGCAAAAAACCGCATTTGGTTCGGATTAGTTTGGGTCAGTTCTTACAAAACCGCACGGTTCGGTTTGGTTTGCGGTTTGCATTTTGTAAACCGAACCAAACCGAATCAAACCGCACTATGTTACAACCTAAATTTTACTAACTCACATCCGACCCAAAGTTAAACTTATTATACATTAGCATTATGATTACGAACAATTTTCTCATCCTTACACATATAATTTCAGTTCCGATCTTCTAAAATCTCTAATAACATTATCGCACCTTCTTTGCCACATACATCTTCCCTCTTCTTCTATAATCTCTACTCTCTTATATTCTTTCTTTTTCACCTTCTCATTTTTATGTAAATGTTTCGTATTTCAGTTTCGTTTTTATCGCATATCTTCTTCTCTAATCTCTCAACATTTTTTTCTTTTTCACTTTCACTAATCTTTCGTCTCCTCTATTTTTTTTTGTTTCGTTATAATAATTTTTATATTGTTTTATGCTATTATTTTATGTTTAATATTCCACTTTTGTCTAATTTAATTTTTACATATTAAATGAAAAATTGTTGTCAAAATATGACGAGTTTTGTTGTTATTTGATAGTGTATGAATGTATAAATACAAAATTATGTTATCATCTATATGTGTATGTATGGCTCAATAAAATATTTGTAAAAAACCGAACCAACCGAATCGAACCAAACCGCATTAGTGTGGTTTGGTTTGGTTCGGATTTTTTTTAAAAGCCAACCGAACCAAACCAAACCGCACTATTTTTTCTCTTGCGGTTCGGATGATTTTTTTCGTCAAAACCGCCCAAACCGCACCGCGAGCACCCCTAGTGGCGAATCAGTTGGTGTATGAATACTCTTATTAGGTGGCTAGCTATTATGAGACACGTGTATTATAGTAGTATTTAACTTGATCTTATTACTAATTTAATGTAATAGTATCTATATAAAATAAGTTTTTATATGAGACACGTTTATTATATTAATGTGCATAACTTTATAAATTTGTCTTTTTCTACATTGAAAATTTCACCACTTAAAATCACAATTATATATTTGTTGAAACTAAGGATAGTGATAAGATACTGAGTTTTGTCAATTCTAAAATTTTATCCATCAAAAACATTTAAGTATATAACTTTGACTGGTAATCTATCACATGTAATTTTTCTGAATTTGAGTTTGACATTTTTAAAATTTTGATTGATATTAGACTATTTAAAAATTTATTTTATTTGAATATATATAAATAAACAATTAATCTAATATTTTGTGAAATTATTTGTTTATGATTATTTATAAAAAAAATTATTTCATGAGAAATTTTTTATATATATATATATATATATATATATATATATATATATATATATATATATATATATATATATATATATATATATACTTTTAATTTATAGTATAATATATAATATAATAATAATAAATTTATCGTATTTATTTAAGTGGATTGACCTGATAAATTTAAAAAAATTCAATTATAACTAGTGACTACTAACATCAAATGATTAGTTTGGCAGAAAATAACTATTAGCATAGATTTCATGCATACTAATTTCTCAAGTTTAGTGTTTGACAAGAAATGAGATGCAAGTAAAGCAACCAAAGCCACTTTCATGCATTTGATCTGCCAGATATCACAACTCAACTATTAGTGAGACTTATCTTCAATATCATTATAATTATTCGATAAAGTTCCAATAACTTCCTGTATGTTTCTAAATTTATATACAAATTGTACCTGAATGTAACAATAAAAAAACTTGCAGATAGTTTTGTTAGTTATTGTCAACTAGTGAATATATTTTTGGGTTGTATGTTGATATACTTTTCTTGACTAATACATGATTCTCCCTTATTTTTATGTGTATGATTTTATAGTATTTAAAATATTATTCTTAGATAAACTTGAATAATTCAATTCAAAGATGTGCCATTGTGATTGTTAAGCTTCAAAAAAATTTGCAAGATGTGTGTTAACATGAAAATTTGCAGGGGGTTTGATACAACTGAATCATGGACAAGGTCAATCTCTTCAATATGTTGTCAATGCGGCTTTTATGACATCACTTTTTGCTGATTATATGGAAATATGTGTTCTTGGATGGAATTGTGGCCTTAATTACATTCCAAGGTCTGATCTCAAGTCATTTGCAACCTCTCAGGTACCATATTCGTTATTCCGGTTTTGATTCATATATTTTTGCCACAATTTCGGAAATGTTCGTCAAAGTTCAAATAATTGGTTAACAATAAATGTGATTTTCATATTGGCATGAAACAGATGGATTACATCATGGGTCAAAATCCAATGAACATGAGCTACATAGTTGGATATGGCAAGAAGTTTCCAACTCATATTCATCAGAGATGCATCAATTCCAAATAATCACAAAAATTACTCATGCACTAGTCGTTGGAAGTGGCGCGACACCCCTAACAGAAATCCTAACAACATCACAGGAGCAATGGTTGGAAGTGTCAAGTATAGATTTTTTCGACAAAGGATGTTTTCATTATTTTATGGACTTTGGCAGTACATGTTCAACAAGTTAGAGCTTCATGTACTCATTTTAGGGATTGACAAGGCTGGCAAAATGGTTAAACATTTTTTAACCTCGTAGTTTTTAAGAAATTAGAGGTTTGTTGTGTGGCTTTGAATTGCTATTTATTGAATAATTTTGTAGACTTTGCTTGAGAAGATGAAGTCGGTGTACACGAGTGTAGAAGGTCTTCCTCCTGATCGAATTGTGGAAAGCAATTGCTTCTCCAGGGCGTGGTATTTTGGCCATGGATGAATCCAATGCTACATGTGGAAAGCGGTTGGATTCAATTAAACTAGAGAACACCGAAGCTAACCGTCAAGCATGGCGTAAAATTATATATGAAGAAAGTGTTATGACTTGGTTAAAATATAATTTTTATGTGTATGATTTTATAGTACTTGAAATATTATGAATGCACATGATTTTGTATACTTTTTGGTTAATATTAAAAATAATTTGACTTAGTTAAAATATGATTTTTATGTGTATGATTTTATAGTATTTGCAATATTATGATTGAAAATGAAATATAACTAAATGGTGTATATGAAATAGGGTGTAAATAGATTTAAATATAATATAATGGTGTTTATTAAAATAGGGTGTAATTAAGAACGTATCTACACCTGATTTTAATTAAAACAGGGTGTAATTAAAACGTAATTAGGCCCAATTATACCCGATTTTTATTAAAACAGGGTGTAATTAAAACGAAATTACGCCAAATTACACCCGATTTTTACTAAAACAGGGTGTAATTAAAAACCTAATTATGCCCAATTACACCCAATTTTTATTAAAACAGGGTGTAATTAAAAGCGTAATTACGCCCAATTACACCCGATTTTTATTAAAACAGGGTGTAATTAAAAACGTAATTACACCCGATTTTTATTAAAATAGGGTGTAATTAAAAACGTAATTACACCCGATTTTTGTTAAAATATGGTGTAATTAAAAACATAATTACGCACAATTACACCCGATTTTTGTTAAAAATAACGGGTGTAAATTCGTTAGACATTTCTCACCCTGTGGATATACACCCGATTTTTATTAAAAATAATAGGTGTAAATTTTATAAAAAACGAGTGTAAATTAACATTTTTGTACTAGTGTCTCCTCTTCCATACTTCTCTCATGAACTTATATCGTAAACTTCATTTTCTTAGACCTCTCTCGCTATTTAAATCTTTATCCCTTACTATCAATATTTGAATTTATCTTTTACTCATTCAGGTAATGGAACTATTGATGAGATTTGATTTTTTTTGTTTGTTAGGTAAACCATTTTTGGAGATACCCATTACAAGAACTAAAGTATTTTCTAGTTTGATGTTTAATATTAAGCAAATTAATGTAATTGTTTTGCAATTATTTTACTTGTATTTGAATTTAATTTTTGTTAATTACGGTGACATCTTGACATTCGGTGAAGAAAATTTCAATTAGCAGGCACCCTGTAAGAAATCTATGACATTCCGCAGATAGATCCCCAGGCTTAACACCCACTCTGTGCATACCTACAAAATCACTCCGATCTTTATTTCACTTTTACTCAGGATGCCGCAACATTTCCGATGCCAACGAATCCGTGGTCTGATACAGATACAGAACACTGCTGCCCCCAAAACAGGAAATTTCAGAAACTATAAAAAACATAAACAGGTAGCAAACCGTCTCAACGAAGAGCACATAAACTCCAAAGCATGGAACGCGCGGCTGTTCAGGCATGAATCGATAAGACTTCTAAAATTCTCGGTTACGAAATATCAGACCTATATTGAGCACAAACAGACCAACACGCCACTCATGCATATAGGTAACTCTGCCAAAACTGAAGACAACTTTGTGATGACAAGACCAAAACATCAAGGCTTCAGCGCCTGCCAAACAGAAAAACCCCACTGCCAAAATTTGACAAACAACACGCCAACACTAATATCTAGTGCATGCCGTTGGATCTGAAACAAAACTAGACTGCTGTAAGTAAAACTAGAAATCGCAACTACCAGCAAGCATATCCATGCACTCTTGCTCCAAACACACTCCAATATTAATCCCAGTATCAAGAAAGCCACTCACAACAAACAATTACTCCTCTATCAGTCTTAGGCTTGCCCTTGGGTTCAAAAACCATAAAGATTTGTCGAGTACCGAGTCCATTGTTTTTACTTTCAACCATTTCCAAGCGTGGATTTTCACCTTCTCAACCAAACTTTCTAACTCGAAATTTTTGTTTTGAAAAAATCTATCATTTCTAGCTTTCCAAATATTGCACACACATGCAAACCAAATTACTTTCGCCATAAGACCTACGTTTCTGTCTCCACCTAACAGTCCTTCAAATTGCTTCAAATGCTATATACTATACATATGCAATTCCGAAGATATGTTTAATCAACGACACACCTCGTACCAAACCCCTGCATAAACTGGACATTCGAAGAATAAATGGGCTACTGACTCTTCTTTACCACGTTCTCCGACACATAAATTAGATTCACCGGCTATCACACCTCTCCTAATAAGGTTATCTCTGGTAGCTATTCTGTTTTGAAAGATTCTCCAGGCTAGGCACGAAACTTTCGACAGGATAGTTTTATGCCACGCGATACCCCATTTTGGATTGGCTGTGTTTTTGGATTGAGACATAGGACCATTATACACTTCCTTAACAGAGTAAATGGATTCTTGGTACCACTCGGCGTAATTGAGATGATAAATAACATTCCATCAATTGGAGCAGTCTCTACCCCCACTCAATGTTCCATCCTCTCTCAACCCGTATCTATTAGATAAGGCTTTATACCAAATACCTTGCCTCTCAAAGTTTAATTTTCACTCCCATTTTCCTAATAGAGCAAAATTGAAAATCCTCAAGTTTCTAATCCCTAAACCACCCTCATTGATGGGTCTGCACACTTTATCCCAATGAACCAAATTTATTTTTCTCTCAACCTCATCCCACCCCAAAGAAATTGTTTAAAGAGAGATTCGAGTTTTGAAATTATATCTGTCGGAGCCTTGAAAAAGGAAAGGAAGTAATTTGGAAGAGCTTGCAAGACTGATTTAATAATCGTCACGCGCCCCTCGATGGATATATGTTTCCTCTTCCAACTTTATAGTTTTGACCTTACCGCCTCTACCATCGGATGCCAAGTATCAATTATGTTTTTGTTTGCTCCAATCGGTAGTCCAAGATATGAGAAAGGGATGCTTCCTATTTTACATTGAAGGATGTTTGCCGCCTCTTCGATCCACCTTTGAGAAATATTGACCCCCACTAGGACACTTTTTTATAGTTAAATTTTAATCGTGACATCACTTCGAACAACAGCAGGTTTTCTTTGATAATCCTAATATTAGACCAAATTTTTTCCCTTATGATTAGAGTGTCGTCCGCATATTGTAAATGAGCAAACCGTTCTTCTCCATTATTAAATTTATAGCCAACATACTTTTCTGCCTCGACCGCCCCTTTCATCAATAGATTGAAGCCTTCTGCCACTATCAGGAATAAAAACGATGACAATGGGTCTCATTGCCTTAAACCTCGAGTCATCTTGAATTCCTTCCTGGGGCTGCCGTTGACTAGGACCGAGATACGTGATGATCTAAGACGTTGTGAAATTCAGCTTCTGCTTTTTTCAGGAAAACCCTTCTTTGCCATCATAAAGTCCAGAAAAATCCAATCTACCGAGTCATAAACTTTATCGAAGTTCGCC
>NC_081182.1:15724596-15808065 GCF_029867415.1 Vicia villosa
GATTAAGGCCGCGGTTTGATCTTGCCATGACTTAAAAACTGTGGCTTTATGGTAAAGCCACGGTTTCATTTTAACGTTTACGACACAGTATTGGTTCAGGATATAGCCACGGTTTGGTTATGACCACCTATTTAAAACCGTTGTTATATGTTATGCATTTTAAACCATTTATTTGCCACGGTTTATTTCATGTTATGCATTCTAAACCATTTATCTGCCACGGTTTATTTCTGTATCATTTCAACAAGTAGAGTCGAATCGTGAATGATAACGAAGAGAAGTCTTTGCATCCAGGGTACAGTTCTTGTTCCGCCTCTTTAATCAAACTGTAAAACGTTCTAGCCTCGTCATTGGGACCTTCATCAACTCCGTGTGCTTCTGCCCTATCTCCATATATGTCATGCAATAAGCCAGGAATGTCATCATGTGATCCATCTTGATCTTCCATCCCATCACCAATTTCCATAGACCTTTGTAGTTTCTCCCCATGGTGCACCCAAACGTCATAACCGTCTAGAAAACCTTTGGCTATTAGGTGATCCCTAATAATATCCCTGGTTTTCCAATATATATTTTTACACTTAGCACAAGGGCATAGAAGTTCACCTCCTTGAGGACTTCCTTTAGTGAAGGCAAAGTCTAAAAATCGAGTAACACCGTTGATGTACTCTTGACTAAACCACGGTAATTTAGTCCACTCTTTGTCCATCGCTTGATAATCTATATATTTGAAACACAACACATAACACATTCAAAACACATAACACATTCAAAACTGAATTCATATAAAAAAATGCACTAACAGTACCAAAACATGTGCTGAGCAACCAAAAAATTACTGGGACAGAATTATTGTATATAAATGGAATTACTGGGACAGAATCTTTGCAAGAATTATTGTATATACATTATATACCTAATATACAACTAATTAGGTAAGAAAAACACTAACATGATTACTGATTTATAAAATTCATTTTTAGACGGCAACGGAATTATATAATCATATACATATGAATCAAAACATTCCATGAGATATACTACCACGTATTAAAATTTATATGGTGAAGCCTAAAAGAACACAAATTGTTACCTTAAAACAGAGAAATGGAGTCACACACAAATAAAATGCAGTTGTCGCTTTCCTTCGTCTCCTTTGAGGGAATTGAGCTGTATCAATAACAAAAAGAAATCAATAACCACACTGCAGCTATGCTATGCAACTTAATAATACACAAAATTAGATTTATAAAATTCATAACAGAGTCACACAAATTCGTAACAGATTTATAAAATCAATAGCCCTGTGTTTGAAACAAACAAATGCTGCCTTTTAAGTAACCTTCAGTAGCAGTTACACACAAATACCAGAAGGAGGATTTCATGTTTTTTATAATATTTTCTTTCTCTTTCTGCTACATTTACTAAATATGCATAAGAAACTTCCACAGCTTCATGATTTTTAGTTTACATACTGATAGAAACTTAAAGTATGTAAACTGAATGGCTACTTAAGAGCAAGAAGTGTACATACAATAGCACAGACTATATATATATCAGATACCGAAACTTAAAGTAGACATTTCAATAATTGAATTATTCTACGCCAAATAAAAACAACAACTAATTACAACATAAGCAACACTTCCTTACGAGATGCACAAACATTAATAGGACCCAATATAAGTTGATGCAAGAAAATTTAAGAAACAAACTACTAAGTAGTAGCATGAACAGCAGCCACAATAGTAGTGGCACATCAGTTCATCAAATCAAGTCACTAAAACATACAATCAGTTTTAACATTGAATCCTAAAGTTATATATGTATTGTGGATTGAAAGTAGTTACTAGTTAGTCCCAAATCCCAAGCCAAGAATCAGTTATATCATTCTAGCAAGATTAGTTTTGCCAAAAAATCACTTTTCTACTTAAAGGTCATCAAACACAAATCATTCCGCTACAAAGTACATGTCAAAATCAACTCTAGCAAGATCTAATCCAACACAGAGGAAAGCAGCAGCAAACACAAATCTAAGTGAGCTCAGAAACAAGTTAGAACACTGACCTTAGTGCCAAAAGGACCTTCTGGATGATATGTTTCAAGAATATTCCTCCCCTAAACAAACAAACAAAAAATACATAATTACAAACTTCCTTCAAATGAATAATCTATAGTATATTGCAGCATAATAGAGTTTCAGAGTAAAATTCATAAATTATCATACACATACACATATCATAATAACAAGAATTTCTTCTAATAATCACAAGAAATTCAATTCAATTCATGATATTAAGCATAACTAGCATTCTGATTTCGTCCCAAACAGAAAATCAATTTTAGATTTAACAATACTAACAGTCAAATAACGGAAATAGCAGTTATAACTTGAATCTAACATACTTTCTCAACCTAAAATCCAGATCAGTTTTCAACCCTAACAAAATCTAACCTAAATCACCATAACAAAATCTAACATAAACTCAGTGCCTCTCTCAGCTTCAAATCACCATAACAAAATCTAACATAAATAACAACAACAGATATAACAATGCAGAGATTAGGTCAAAATGAAGCCCTCAGTAGATTAGGTCAAAACAAAACATGCATCAAATCACACTATCCAAACATCAGTAGTAGAATTTGTTTAAACATAGATTAGGTCAAAAAGAAACCCTACCGTATTAGCCTCCAGAAGCTTTGGTACCTCACATGCAAAACAAAATATATATTAGGTCAAAAAAATCAAAGGAGACGAGGGAAGATGAGGAACACGAACAGAGAAGAGAATCGTACCCAGATAATCGTACGCAGATGAATAGGGGAAGCCTCCAGAAGCTATGGTACCTCAACTGCAAAACAAAATATATATTAGGTCCAAACAAAATCAGAGGAGACGATAGAGAAGATGAGGAACACGAACAGAGAATCGTGACATGAAGAGAGTTAGGGTTCGTGAGATGAAGAGAGTTAGGATTCGTGAGATGAAGAGGGTTAGGGTTCGTGAGATGAAGAGGGTTAGGGTTCGTGAGATGAAGCTGAAGCAGAGATGAAAGCAGAGATGAAGATGAAGAAACTAACCTGTAAGCGATGGAGGTGGCAGCAGCGGCGGAGCGGTGGAGCGGCGAAGCGAGATAGTTTTGGGAGATGGAGTTTTTAGAGTGTGCGTGTTTTTTGTTCATATGGCTTTGGGAGATGGAGTTTTTGTTCGTGTTCTTTCATTTTTTTTCTTTTTTTTTAATTAAAAAAAATAGAAAAGAAAATATTAAAAGATATAGAGGGAAACTAAAAAAAAAGGAGGGAACTTTTGGAGGGGTTTTTTTTTGGGGTTTTGGCCACAGTTTGAACTGAAAATTATAGGCCTCGGTTTCTTAGTTGCGGCTTAAAATATCTACTGTTATACAGGCCACAGTTTTACACTCCGGATTCAATATTTCTATAACATACGTCTACGCTTTGATAATCATGGCTAAATCATATATGTGGCCACAGTTTCTGAGCTGTGGACAATTTTAGCGTGGCCGTAGGCCAAATTTCTAGTAGTGAAGGATTCAGAATAGCCTTTCGTAGGCAGCCAGAGGATACCTCAGCCTTTCGTAGGCAACTTCCGAGGAACGAGATCATATTAGTGTATCGAAGGCAGCATCATTAGGGACTTATGATCTTTGCATTAATCGAGGCAACATGGCTGAGGTATCCTGTATTCGAGGGACATGGCTATTCTGCAAAAACACAAGGCAACAAAGGCAACAGGCAACAGGCAACAGGCAACAAAGAGGTTACCCCAAAAGTGTGCGTGTGTGCAGCAATCACGTGATTCGATTCAAAAAATGTTATCTTGTAATTAAATGACTCTAATTCGATTCATAGTTGCACTCCCTAAATTACTAAACACAACAATTGATAAACAAATATTATTAAAGCAAATACGGGGAAGGGGAAAAAGAAACCAGCGGAGGAAAGGGGAGATGAAACCAGCGGAGGATAATAAATAAATAGGTCTAACACAAGTAATAATTAAGATCAGGGTTTAGGGTTACCGACTATTCGAAGCTTTGGCATTTGGCAAACCCTGAAAGGTGGGAAAAAAAAAGAAGCAATAGTAGGGTGAGTGCATTATCGGTTCAGAGGCAAACATAACTAACCCTAATAAAAAATAAAAGGATAAAATAAATTGAAATAAATAACTAGACACTTAGCTTTGAATTTGATATGATATGGTTGACAGTCGGAGGTAGCCTCGAGGTTACCTGAAGAATGGCAAAGGCAGAGGCAGAAAATAGATGTGAGTGTATGCGGAGTTCATATTTAAAGGGTAAACCCTAAAACAAAAGGAAACAAAATAGACTTAAAAATTAATTGAATACTTAGCTTCGGATTTTGAAGACGCGTAGTCGGGGTGCACTTGAAGGATAACCCTGAAAAAAGGCACAAAAAATATTTTTTAGTGTAGGATAATGTTCTCATAAACCCTGATTCGGGCGTAAATTAAATAAAATAACAAATCGATTTAATTAATTATTGGTTTTGCAACCTAATTAATTAAATCGAAGAAGAGAAAATAATTTAATCGGTAAAAAAACATTCTCCTGATTTTATGAATTAAAATAAAATAAATATGATTTATTAAAGATATTTAAATAAATTATCTAATTAAAATAAACTATACTAATTATATAAAATAAATAGTAAAAAAATAAATAATAAGTATAATATAAATAAATAATATTATTATTATTATATGTAAAATAAAAAGTTTTTAGAAAACTAATTTTTAAAGAAAAGAAAAAAACTAAGTAAAAAAATAAATTATAAAAAGAGTTGTACAATTATAAAATAAAAGATTTGGGAAAAAAAACATAGCTATGATCCTGTGGGTTGAGCCTGTGAGAGACCATGATGGACCAACATATATTGGGCGTTGGATTTTGCATGGTTGATGATCTGATGGTTAGAAAACGATGGTCCACCGCGTGCCCACGTGAAGGAAACGCACTGGATCTGAAAGGAAAGACAGTCACAAACGCTAATAATACAAAAAAAAAACCAAGGTTCCAACCCAGTCTCGAACCGGCGCCCTCGAGTACCAAGACCTTTGGACAACGCTTTCTTCCACTGCGCCACTCTTCTCTTGCTGTTAATGATACAAATTAAAACCATAAAATAACAAACTTAATATTTAAATCCAAATCAAATTCGCGCCAGCCTGCGTCGTCTTCCCCAACTGCCTTTTTTTTCTGGAATTTTCGCTACTATTTCCCCTGGGATTTGCTACGAAATATCCATAGCCAAATCCTACGATCATGAAACCTGCACGAAAACAAACTAAAACAACGAAAAGAAGCCCAGATCGATTCTAATCAGTCCTACGAATTCAATGGAGCCTCTAATTACGCCTGCAATAGCTCTTAGCCAAAATCCCCATTCTTGAAACATTCAAACCCTAACTATGGTAACTCATTCAAACAAACATTAAAACCAAATTAACTATCCAGAAATCATGCAATCATCAATATGAGCACAAATATATGTTTGAATTTCGTTTAAGATGCCTATATTGATGTAACTGAACTCGAAAAAATTGACAAACCGTGAGGTGTGATGGTGATGATTCCGCGCGTTCCAATCGATGGAGAGGATAAGGTCTCGCCCAGAAAAACTCCAAGGAATTGATTGAGGTGCTTGGTTGAGTCTGAATCGGGCTGCAATCTAGAAACCGACTTTGGTTTTTTCTTGTACTTTTCACGAGTTCTTGAATGTTGTTGGGGCTGCAAATCCTTGTCAAATTCGTCCCCTTGCATCTGAGTGATTTAGGCATTTATAATAGATGGAATTAGGTTTGTCAAATTGGATCAGAATCAAGGTAAATGATATAATTGAGATTTGATTTTCAATCATTCATAAATCCTTCTAAATTTGCTCAATCTTCTTCAATCACTTGCTTAGTTCAAAGATATGCAATCTCTGCTTGATTGTGATTGAGAAATCACGCTTATTGCACCTTCTCCCAAATATTTGATTTTTTTTGGTGATTTATTTTGATTTAACTTGAACTTAAATGGATAAAAATTCAAAATAAATAAAACAAATATTGGAAAAAAAATAGATGGGCCTAGAGGTCATGGAATAGGTTAGGAACACATTCCAAGCATAAAAATATAGGCCCATTTAGAAGAAAATCAATTTTGATCAATATTCACTTCATGCACTTCCTCAAAAATCACCCATCTGGTGCAAGCCATAACTCCCTCAATATTTGTCATATGAAGATGTTCTGAGACTTTTTAGAAAGCTCAAAGAGTCCTCTAAAAACTCCTTTTTGTTTCATCTCAATTGAATCTACCATTTTCAAGTTATGAGCTTTGAAAAAAAATGACTTTATGAGCTTTGGATGGAAAATTTCTGATGCTCCATGTGAGAGTTATGGCTGGTCAAAGTTCAGTTGAGTTTCTCCTATACAAACCCTAATTTAGAAACTTTTTGAATTGTTGATTTTTGATCTTTCCTTGATGAACCATGATCAATCCTTGATCAAATGGTGAATGATACTTCAATATGAGGATTTTGACAAAAAATCAGGAGTTTTGATTGTACTTTGACCATAGTTGACTTTTAGGTTAACTTAGTCGACTGTTGACTTTCTGAACAATTGAGTGACCAATCCTTTGAGATGAGAATTGATACTTGTCATGGAGATGATGTGAGATATATTGAGCCACATGAGATGCCTTGGAGCCATTGATTCACTGATTTTCCTTTGAATAAGCCAAACCCTAGTTTTAGAGCCTTGTGTAGGAGCGTGTGTCTAGGAGCTTTGTGTATTGCTTTGAATTTGTATAAGAGAAATAGTATGGGCAAATTTTGGGGTATGACATTTATATAATCATTAAAATGTATTTTAAACATAATACACAACTATTATTATTATTATTACTATTATTATTATTATTTTGTAAATTCTCTTACAAAACCATGTGAAATAGTGAGAAAGATTTGAAAAAAAATTCAATTATATAGAGCATTTGAGATAGATTTTAGACAAAATATAGGGTATAGCTTATAAAAAATAATGCAAAATTTCAATAATAATTTAAATAATTAATTCAGTTAAATAATTAAGTGATAATAATGGTTAGTTTTGACATGAGGAGTGGAGTTGTAGCTTATAGAGTCAAATATAGATATAAAGCTATATAGTTGAGTGTGAGTATAGTGTATGATTTGACACCATAACACTATAATTAGAACTCATAGTACATCTTAATATTTAGTGTTTACTATACTTTTAATGGACCACTTGTATAAACTTACTGCACTATATTTTTCAGCTGGCAACTGTATGAGGATATGAAATTTACTTTAAAAAAAGAACAACGAGGTAGTCATGGCCTTCCTTTGCCACCCCTAGTTCCACCACTTGTTCCCCACTTGTTGATGAGGTTCCACCTATTTGCATGTCTTTCGTGATGACGTTATGGATAGGGCCCTTGAAGATGTATATTCTTTTTAGGGATTTGGGCCGACGTGGAACAGAATCAACGATCTAATACACGCTGTGGTTGGATCACAATACTCCTCTCAAACAGAATCTGTTCTAGGGCCACAAATAAGATTCCATGAATCTGGTTCCTTTGATCAGAAGGATCTTCTAGATATGAGCTCATTTCTCATACATAAATGGTCTGGTGGAGATGCCTTTATGAGTTCTTCTCAAGAACTTAGAGCTCGACCTCTATGCTCCCATATACTTTGGTCAGAAATAAACGGACACATGGAAATCATATAGATATTGAGAAATAAACTCAAGCATCTTATAGAACATAATAAAATTAACTCCCTTTCAATATTGTCGTCAGACGTTTTAGCTCAAACAGGGATCAACTCCTTCTCTTCTGCTTACAAGATTACTACCTTTTCTTTAACCACATCCAGCTGAAATGTTATGACATTATGAATGATACTTTGCCCAAATACAACTGTCAGTAGTTGCAAAGGCATTAGCAACACAACCATTAATAGTTGTGATCAGAGAGGGATAACCATAAGTAGTTATCGGGTATCATTATTATTACAACCATCAGTAGTTATAGTCATTAACATAAACATTAGAAGTTGTTTTATTGGTGAAAACAACACAGATGTAGTAGACTTGCAGCAATTGGATTTCCATCAGTAGTTATCATTTGATTCCAAGGGTACAAAAAAAAAGATAATACCTTTTCAAACAGAGTTCATACTTTACAGCTTCAGAGATCCTTCAAAACATCTACAATTTAACAGGTCTTTGACTGAGCATTTACCATAACTTGCTGATGTGTAACGCGATGTCGAGACATTAGGATTGACATTATAAACCCAACTTCTCGTTTGATGAAAATTCCTCCAGTTTATGATCAGAAACAAATATCTTCACAAAAAATTTCATCTTCAGATATACCAGAACCACATTGGAATCCATAACCAGGAAGATTCTCCTAATTGGTCACCACAAATAAGCGTAAGAGATAACTCATCAAGATCTTCACTCCCGCATGAAGGTTTTGACATTGATACTCGTTTGCTTTAGCTCCACCCTCTTCTTTCATCATTAATAATATTGATAATGAAGGAATAAATGTTCTAGACAAATTGTTCATCAAAACCTGATTGGAAATATATTATTCTTCTGAGATGAAGACAAACAGCTGAAATTTCCATGTCATACAGTCTTCAACAAAATCCATTCACCTTTTAATCATTTCTTTCCCATAACACATATATGTACCTTTGTGAGTGGACTTGAGAAATTCCCAAGTATCTTTGGGCACATATAATGTGTCAGTAAGTAATCATATTGAGCTTGGGATTGCACATAGTCACCATCTTCTTTGAAATCTCCAAGAGCAAGTTTATCTTCTTTCATGGAGTAGTCTTATTCATGTTTTAACTCAGTTGTGTTCTTTACCATTGGGTGTTCCCAACCTTTGATAACAACTTTCCTTAAATCAAGACCATTCTCGTCTCCAAAAATCTTTGACGATCTTTTGACCTCCATTAATCATTGGGAGAGCTGCTAGATTTTCTCCTTGAATGTTGAAATGACTTCAACACCTTTTTAGCATCAACCTTAAGATTGTTACTTCTTCAATATTAGAAAGATTAATCTTGTAACCAACTGGGATCTGGTTCTCGATAGGTCTTCATTTAACCTTCAGAGGAAAGGCATGAACATAGGGCTGCCAATAGCTTCTTCTTCATGTCCAGGATGTCAAAACAACATGTCATAATATTATGTTCAACATTATAGCAGCTGCAAGATCAGAACACCAGATGACTTCATAGCAGAAGGAATAGCATCAGAACTATTGAATCTCAGGCAGCGGATATGAACAACTTCTTGACAGAGTCGTACTTCTCAAACTAATTCTCCTTAAATATGAGATGATATTTTACTTTAACCAGTCATGAACAAATAAATTTAAAGACAATAGCAGATCAAGACTCCTTTTTCAACTGAGAGATCAAACACGTCAGAATTTACAGAATCACATAGCAAACATGAAGGAAGTTGCATTCCTCAAGCAACCACTAACGACTCTTCTCATCCAAGTGCTCTTCTTCTCCTTGACCATTGCACCAGAAAGTATCTTCCTGAATCTCATCCATAAACAGAACAAGATTACCTTCTCTTATACCAATTGAAATTCTGGTACGACAAAACTCATATGTCCTATAGGATGTCGAGACATCTGATCTGACAGAAAACATGGCAAGGCGTATAACAGATAAAACAAGTACTAAAAGGATAAACAACACACAGGATTTGGTAACCCAGTTCGGTGACAACAACACCTACTCTGGGGGCTACCAAGCCAGGAAGAAGATTCCACTATCAGTAGTACAATTTTATGTAAACACCCTCTGGTTTACACATAAAAAACCTCTAGTTTACCTAGTCACTACCCAATGCAACCTTTATCTTAGAACTCCATCCAAGACAAGAGAACCTCTGCTCACTCCCCAGTGATACCTAACTGTTACAACCCTGTAACAGCTATTTAAACAACAACAAGAAGACACATTTCCTCGACCAAACCAGGACCTAAAGCTAAACTCCACCATTTACAACTTTACTCCTAATCAAGAACAACATCTTGGAGTTGCTTCAAAGCTTCCTCCAAGAACAATACATACTGCCTCTTGCCTACAGGCTTCAACGGGTACAGTGACCTTCCCACAACCCGGTAGGTTCACTTCCCCTAGACCTAATGATTACATCTTTTCTATTCTCGGCTGGCTTACTAAACCTAGGTTACAAAGCTTCTATTTATAACTTATACCTAACTGAATTTGGGCCTTCAATCAAAGCTAATTCGCTATTACAAATCAGCAGTAACTTTTGCTACAAACAAGGTCTTCAATCTTTAGTTTTCTACGAAATCTCCATATTTTAGAAATTGTATAATCTTCAAATATTCTGACTTGATTCTTCCGACCTTTAAATCTGCACCACATAGGATTGCATAATATTCTCTAGATATTCTGCTTCTGTTAATTTTGATCTGAGTCTCATTAATCCAGCTCAGCAGATGCGATGTTGAATGCTCCCGCATAGGACATCTTATTCGACATGTTGTTCCAGATGGTGAAACTCTTCAACTCAACATGTCTCAACATTCAATAGGACTTTTTGTTGTACCTGTTCTTCTTAGCGGGTATATACATCCTATTTTAAACTATTGCTGATTTTATTTGTTTTACAAAAATTAATGTCAATCCTAAAAATAGAGAACTTACAATTATTCTTGTCTTTTGCTCATTACTATCACAAATTTTTATCTTGCGTAATCAGCTTAAGTTAATCCAATCCCTATGGGAACGATAGTTATACTTTTGTAACTTGCAACTATTGGACTATTTATAGTTGCGCATGAGTTTAATAAAAAAATCCACAACATCGGCCTAGAAAGTGTGAGCAATCTAGAAGGAAGGTTGGTTTGCATAGATGCCTAATCTAAAAGGTATGTTGTCTTGGAAAGTATGCCTTGTCCATATACTCCCTCCGTCCCACAATGAGTCATCCAGCCCACCATTTCACACATATTAAGAAAAGTGTAGAAAAATAAGAGAGAGAATAATACTTTTACTATAGTACCCCTAATCATGTATTGGAAATTGTGAAAGTTTAATTAATTAGAGGGTAGAATTGAAAAAAATTTATTGAAAATTAAAATGGGTCATTCATTTTGGGACACTAAATTATTCCAAATAGGTCACTCATTGTGGGACGGAGGGAGTAGTAAGTTGAGCCAAAAATATTGCCCATTCTAGAAGGTAGGTCATCCTAAAGAGTATGCCAAGTCTAGAAGGAAGGTCGAGTATGCCAAGTCTAGAAGGAAGGTCGACACGGATAGTGTGCTAAACCTAAAAGGCGGGTCGACCAAGAAAATCTCCTCAGTCAAGAAGACATGTTGGCCTAGAGATTGTGCCTATTCTAGAAGATAGGTTACCAAAGAAAGTATGCCTAACCCAGAGGGTAAGTCAATCTAATAAAGATCTGCTTAGATCATTGTAGATTTTTAGATGACAATAACTTGTTGGATCACCTCACAAGTGCGTCAAACATAGGTTTTTAGTTTCTTAAAAACCCTAGAACCTCTTTATAAAAGCCACACAAAGGCTTAGGATCCATATATATCTTTCTAACCTAAAAATGACTCTCACATGTTATAGTTATCTTCTTAAGCGTCAAAGTATTTTTTGGTACCACTCCACAATGTCAGACTAAAGCATCAGTCATACCAGAGTATGTCATTAGATTCCGATCATTAACGCTATCAAGCTATTGCTTGAAGATCTACTCTGACTAGATGTGAATCTAATTTTCATATCAGAACAAGCTATAATAAAAGTTTTATTTAATAAAAATACAATTGGTGTTGTTTTCACCAATTGTGATGAGAGTGTGATTTAGAATACATAGTTTTGACGTGAAAATGTTTCAGAAGGATAAAATACATAGTTTTGGTACATGTCTTTCTTTTGGAAGTATAAAAGTATGAGACAAGTATCTTTAGAGTATTATAAATAGCATGCTCATACATTGTAATTGGGGTCGTAAAGTTTCATACATTTTCTCTATAGAAAAGAAGTACTCGAGTCAAAGAGCGAAATATTTTGTGAGAAAATATATATGGGTCTACGTCCTTTCTTTTCATTGTTCTTTTATTTCCTTAAATCAAACATTTGTCTTTGTTGTCTTTTACTTCTAGAGTGAAGATCCATTTTAGTCCCTAACAAAAACTGCAGAGGCCAAATTAGTCCCTGAGAAAATAAAAGTCCCTATTAAATCCCTTACAAAATTTAACCGAGCCATGTTAATCCCTATACTAATATTTTTTTCAAACCGGTTTTTTTCTTACTTTTGAACCGTAACTTGACTACCAGTGAAGACTCATTTTAGTCCCTCACAAAAAAAAAGAGTCCAAATTAGTCCCTGAGAAAAAAAAGGTCTCTATTTAATCCCTTACAAAAAATTAATCAAGCCATGTTAGTCCCTCTTTTAGTATTTTTTTTCAAATCGATTTTTCTTATTTATAAACTGTGACTGGACTCATATTTTACGACTGTTGATTTAAATTTTTTTGTGAAGGGATTGTAGATATTTTATCGCGATACCACAACGTTGTTTTCTTTGTTGGGTTTATTATCAAACTTATGAGTGGGTGACTATGGTTTTTCTTGTTATGTATTCTTGTGTATTAGGTGTTGTTATTGTTTCAGTTATTAATGATCTTTTAGGAAGGTTTAGTTATGCTACATGGGTGATTTAGAATAATTTTTTACTTTTGTAAATAATACTTGTGGCGAAAATAATAAACATGGTATGTCAGAAGAAAATTGGTTAAAAGATCAGAATCTGATGACTCAAATCCTGAATGATAAGATTCTGATGTCTCACAACTAGGTAACTTAGCTTCTGGTGGAAACTCAGACTCTGAAGATCATGTGCAAAGAAACTCACCTCTGACACGTACTCAATTTCTGAAAGCAGGTTTATCTTGTCAAGTCCAATCACGGTTTAAAAATAGGAAAAAAATTATTTGAAAAAAATATTAAAAGAGGGACTAACATGGCTCAGTTAAATTTTAAATTTCGTATCGGATTAAATAGGGACTTTTTTTCTCAAGGACTAATTTGGACTCTCCCTTTTATGTAACGGACTAAAATGGGTCTTCACTAGCAGTCCAGTCATAGTTCAAAAGTAAGAAAAAAACTGATTTGAAAAAAATATTACTAGAGGGACTAATATGGCTCGTTTAAATTTTGTAAGGGACTTAATAGAGACTTTTTTTTTCTCAGGGACTAATATGACCTCTACAGTTTTTGTGAGGGACTAAAATGGGTCTTCACTCTTATTTCTATTCTTGTTTAATGTCATTTATTGTCCTTTACATACTTATCATTTACCAAAGCTTTTATTTAATTAAGTTTTGCGTCTATTTTGCATTTAATTCATCTGCACTGTTTTTCATACAATTACATTGCATAAAATACTTTCGAAAATTTTCCAGTTAATCTCACAAGTACAATAAACTCGTGATTATTTATCAAAACCACTGGTAAACAACATGCTAGAACAGACTTCGACTACAGCATGTACTACTTTGTCGAACCACGAAGCTACCCTTGTCAAGAATAGAGTTGGATCCAAATACCACAATTCCTTTTCACTTCAGACAATTTAAAGTTTTTGACACTGAATATAAGGGGTGGAAATTTTATTATTGTCTTTATTTAATTATTTGGTTATGATTTCGAGGAAATCGAAGTTTTTGTCACCGAATTAGTGTATTGAAAAATCAATTCTGTGTTTGTTTATTAATGAGTTCCTTCGAACTCTTTATCTTTATAAATTTAGTGTTTTTTTTTGTTCACATGTCATATTTGTTGGATTTAAGGTGTCAAAATCATATTTTTATTCGCTAATAAATTCAACATTGCCATTATCTTGGCTTTTTGAGGTATATTGAATAAGGAAAATGCTGATACAATATTTCATGTCACTGTTGAACAATTGTATGCCAATACTGATTCCCAAAATAAAGATAATTTTCAAAAGCAAGCTAAGAAGATCGATTTTGACAAAGTGAAAAAAGAGAATCTCAAAACACACATGGATTTACTTCAATCAACGTATATATATGGTAGAATAATTCATAACTCGTAGATGAAGGTTATTCATTACATATCAATATATAGTTTTAATATCATAATATACTTTCACAGACACACATATTTGCTACATATATTGATATCGTTAACACACAAACCATGGCCAGAACCTCCCATCAAGAAATTAGGCTTTCATTTTTTACACTTTTTAATGAACTTAACACAATATTGAGGAGGATTAACCAAACACAACTTACGCAATTTTGAACATATTGTATAAAACGGGAGCCCAAACACAATACGATCTTCATCTTTCTCCATTGGATTCCCCCTTGTTGCACCCTCGACGGTGCTATAGCCATTCAGAATTAATGCCATACAAATGACAAGTAGAACAAGTGAAGCAGTGGTTTTTGCCATAGTAAACATATACTTCTTATCGAGATGTTGTTTTGCATGGGATAAAATTGGTTTCATATCACTCAAAATTATATAGCCCTAATGATTTTCTTAAATGACAAAATTAAACAATTAATGTGGCTTTGCGTGAGAAAAAATATTTTGACCAAATAAAGGTAGTTAAACCGTGTGGGAAGCATGCATGGTGTTAAATATGAGAGTTAATTAATTGACCAGTTGATTGACATAGAAGGAATAAATAGAAATTAATTAGTTTGATGATAGGAAAACTTGCTAATAAACTAGTGAAAATATAGGGTGATGAGTTTGGAGCTATTGATTATGCATTTATACATCGTCACTTTCACGTGGTTGTTAATTCTCTTTCAGTACTTTTATAGATACTCTAACAGAATTTATATTATTAATTTAAAATGTAAACGAGTCTAATCCAAAACTAAGTTATATATTTCATATTTTGATATAATAAGATGTACGGACTGATGGAGCAAAATAAATATAGTGATGGCAGGCATATTCAAATCCGCACCCGAATCTGAGTCAACAAACGAAAACTCAAGTCAACGGGTGAAAATCCGAGTTAAATAGGTTTGGATTCAGGTGTCATCCGATATTTCGCGTGCGAGTTTGGATAGTGTAAAACCCGCACCCGAAACCCAAAATCACACTCGCTTATATATATATATATATATATATATATATATATATATATATATATATATATATATATATATATATATATATATATATATATATATATATATATATATATATATATATATATATATATGTATATATATATATATATATATATATATATATATATATATATATATATATATATATATATGCGAAGCCAGAAAAATTTTAAAGTCTGGGCAAAATAAAACAGACTTTTCATTTTGTCAATAAAAGTATAGTTTAAAATAAAAGAGATGGAACATAATCTTATAATAGCGTGTTATATAAAATCACGAGACAAATGTTCTTTTTGAGACTTCTTTTTAGTAAATGTTCGAATAATATAAATATCATCAAGTGACTTGAATATCTCCTGCTCGGTGTAACACATCATTAAGTCATTGAACCACACATCATTGATCTTATTGCGCAAATTAGACATAATAATATTCATTGCTGAAAAAGGTGTTTCAACGGATGTTGTCGACACCGGCAATATCAAAGCTAACTCAATATTTCTCCGTTTGAACCATCTTCATAACCAACGGATGTTAACTGTGAAACATTTCTTTTACATGAAGAACATAAATTTCAATTTAATGATTTTTTAATCTTTTTATTATATAAAATTGCCCAAATTAGTGTCCTATTGTTCACTACTAAATTGATAATATAATAAATTAATTGTTGTAAATTGCCATAATTGTAAAAAATTATCTAATTAAATTATTTATATTCAAATAGTTATACGATGAATTATAGTTAAATTTTAAATTTTCTCATAATCACTTATGTATAAAAAATAAAATAAGATCAAAGCGTATATTTTAAAATGTATAATTATTTATTAAATTAATAGTGGGAGGTGGTTTTGATTTTTAAATAGGTGTTCTATTGTATTCATAAAATCCTATGTACTAGTGATTTTTAAAATTAATAAAATAAAATAAGATTACTAGTGGAACTTTATTATAAAATTAATAAACTACTCTATGTTGAAATGCAATAGGTATGTTATATAATTCTCTAGAAACATAGCCTGGGCAATGGCCCAGCCTAGCCGGAGCTTAGCTTCGCATATATATATATATATATATATATATATATATATATATATATATATATATATATATATATATATATATATATATATATATATATATATATATATATATATAGTGAAAAAATCCGAATTTAAGGGGTGTGGGCGTGAGTGTTGTTTTACCACCCGAATAGCCTTTGGTTTGGGTTCGGGTTTGGTTTGAGTTCGTTATCATTCCTATATAATAGAATTGATATGGATTCAGATATGCGGTTAAACAAGATATAGGAGATGTGGAGAGCATGGACATTTTTGGTGTTGCGATAAGAATCACTGGTGTGATTGAACCTACAAGAAAAATAATGTAACATTCAAATTATTAAAATTAGAGAGATGTAGTTTGTAAAAGTGACAATGAAATAATACCTCTAGTGACTTCAATATTATAGAGACTATTTCCTAATGTTAATAATGCAAATTATATTAGAAGGCACATGTAGATGAAAGAAAATGTGATATAAAAATTTTCCATTTAGCTAATTCTTTACAAAGGAAGAAAATTGATTTGTTGTTTCTGAATTTTGGCTACGAGCCAAGAAACCTTGTGTTTGGACTTGTCATCGATTGAATGAACCTGTTTGGTAATTTGAGTATTAACCATACTTTATGGCACATTTTCTCATAATTTAAAACATATCTTCATGGTTGTGCATGAAGCGCAAATATATAATGATGTCTATGACGATTTCACGTCAAAAACAACTAGAAAACAATATACATGTTTATCTACAACCATTAATTGGAGATTTAAAATTTTTGTGGGAGGAAGGTGTTGATGTTGATGATATATTAATGTGAACATTTTAAGATGTGTGCCATGTTGTTTTGCACAATCAATGATTTTCCTGCATATGATAATCTGTTTGGATACTATGTTAAGGGACATAAATTATGTCATGTATGTGAAACTGAAATATGCTTCCACCAACTAAAGAATGGAAAAAGTCAGTTTATCTTGGGTATCAAAAAATTCTAAGACCTAATCATCCATATTGTAGATTGGTGAAGGCTTTTAATGGTGAACGTGAGTTTGATATTTCTTCAAAGCTCTTAGCTCGGGAGGAAGTTTATAAACTACATAACATATTTATCAATGTTGTCTTTCAAAAGGAACAAAAAAAGTCATGTGGAGAAAAATATATGGAAAAGAGATCAATGTTCTTTGATCTTCCATATTGGTCTATCTTAAGTGTAAGACATTGTCATGATATGATTCATGTGGAGAAAAATGTGTTTGATAGTTTGATCAATCACTTAATTACATTCATGGCAAGATAAAAGATGGTAAGAAAGCTAATCTACAAATGGTAGAAATGAGTATAAGACAATAGTTAGCCCTAAAAGAAATTGGAAAAAGAACATATTTTCCCCCAACATGTCACCCTCTATATAGAAAAAAAGTTTTTGTGAGTGTATGCGAGGTATCAAAGTTCCACAAGGATACTCTTCAAATGTAAAGAAATTTGTATTAATGAAATATCCCAAATTAATTGGATCAAAATCCCGTGATCATCATGTGTTGATGCAATAACTTCTACTAGTGGCTATTTGTGACATTTTGCTAAAAGAAGTAAAGGAAACTATAACTAGATTGTGCTTTTTCTTCAACTCTACTTGTAATAAAATCATTGATCCAAAAAATTTAGATGAGTTGGAACATGAGGCTACAATTATATTTTGTCAATTAGAGGTTTATTTCTCTCTATCATTTTTTATACTATGGTTCACTTAATTGTTCATCTAATAAGGAAAATTAGATTTTGTAGCCCAATTTATTTAAGGTGCATGTATTTGAAAGAGCGACACCTAATGATATTTAAAGGGTATATGATGAATCATCTGTACCGTCCAAAAGCTTCAATTGTTTAAAGGTACATATTAGAATAAGCTATTGAGTTCTATTCAAACTATTTATTAGAAGCAGACTCTATAGGATTTTCCAAGTATCACTATGATGGAAGATTTGAAGGTAATGGTACTCAAGGTTTAAATTTTAAGACAATTAGCTAATATGTAATTCTTCTAAGACATTTGTATATATTGAATAATGTTGATGAAGTTCAACCTTACTTATCCGCTCACAAAAGACTTATGAAGAAAAAATTCCCCAAGGTGAGTGAAAAATGGATATTGACAGAGGTTACAAGTGTTTTATAGATTGTTTTAATGAAAGCATTTCTAAAGATAGGAGTGCATTTGAGACAATTTAGTGGATGTCATATATGCCTATGTTTAATGTAATAACTTGGAGTGCATATAAAATTAGAAAATTCCATTCTATACGAAATTTAAGGATAATCTTAGTACCATACAAAATAATAGGGGTATGGTTGAGGTTGAATCCATGTACTTCCCTAGTTCCAAAGTTAAGAATCATCTAATGGCATCTAGACCGTATTTTAGGTCATTAAGGAGATTTGGGAGATTGAATATTATGTTACATTTAAAGTGTCTTTATTTAAGTGCAAGTGGATTGACAAGAACATTGGTATATACAAAATAATGAGTTTGGATTCACATAGATTGACCTTCGCAAGATAGCTTACATGAATGAACCACTCATCATGGAATCCCAAATAAAACAAATTTTTTATGTACGAATTTATATGGGATAACTAAGGAGTGTGTATATTTTATGACATTGTAATATACAATATTATTGAAATTGAATGATTGATATTGTTATTGTTGAAGATTTAATGTTGTTGTTTTATCCTAATTTTTTTTAATCGTCATTCAAATTATTGGATTTTAATGATCAGTTACCTTTCACAAATTATGTCTTGAGGACGTCCATTCAAGAATTCACATTTTGGTTGTTGCTTAATCATTTTTATATGTTTAAATTATGTTGTAAAAAGAGAATGTGTAGTGTGACATTTTAGTTTTGTTCTGATTAGGTTATGTTTAGGTTCTGCTCTATTTCAAAAACTTCATTTTTATTTGTTTCGAAATAGTAAAGGTTCGGTTATGTTTTAGAAAAATATAGGCTAAAATGAAAATTTGGTAAAACAAATTAATAAACAAGGGTTTTATCCTCAGATGTTTCCCCAAACCGAGGTAAAAATACTCAATCTAGCTATTCCCTTGGTTTTGAAATCAAACTGATGGAAAAAGTGTTGAAAAGAAAAAACGGTTGTTTCTAGTGATTGAACTCATGACTAGTTCTAAATTTTCCCTTGGTTTGCAAAACAACCGGAAAAAAATGACACACTTTCCATGACATGCTTTTATACCTCGTCCACGAAATCATGGTTAAATCCCTTTACCAATTGAGATAATACCATATCCGTAGTAGTGAGTTTCCCACAAACCTATCAAGATATTATTTTCAAGCCAAAAGAATGCTCATATCTTCAACGTTCTTCCCTAACACCAATCTACTTGAGACGAGACTTTCTGTTGGGAAAATTATACAACCCAATTGTAATTTTTACGAGTTTAGTAGGAATCCTCTCTTCTATTTGTCGTAAGGCTCAATTGGCGTATAATTTTCTTCTGGCGGTACACAATCCGCGTTTTTTGTAACAAGTTTTGAGAACTTGGATTCTCTTTTTAATATATCTCTTGCTTAAAAAAAAAAATTAATAAAGACATGCTTAATCTTAATTTAGATAATTTTTGCTATTTTACTACAATCGTTTGTTGTCTTCATTTTTTCTTCTTTATTGATATTTTTGTCTTTATCAAAAACCAAACAAATTCGTAGAAGAGATTTCTTCACAAAAGAGGGAAAGAAAAATTAAACTTGTGAATAGTCCTCAAAAAAGCATCTCGAGCCCCCCTCATTTGAAATACCGAAAAAGTGGTTTTCCAAATTATTTGCAAAATTACTTTTATGTTGGCCGTGTATTAAAACTTCTTTGGCATTTCTAAAAAGAAACTAATTTAAGATTGATTTGATTTTTCCAACTCACTTTTAAGCACTTTAAATCTCGAAAGAACGTGTTTAAACTCTCTAACTATTAACTTTACCATACAGCTGATATCTAAAAAACTAGTGAAAATATAGGGTGATGAGTTTGGAGCTATTGATTATGCATTTATACATCGTCACTTTCACGTGGTTGTTAATTCTCTTTCAGTACTTTTATAGATACTCTAACAGAATTCACCTTATATTATTAATTTAAATTGTAAACAAGTCTAATTGCAGCGACAAGAATCACTGGTGTGATTGAACGGATTGAACCTACGAGATTAATACTGTCACACTCAAGTTATTAAATCAGAGAGATGTAGTTTGTAAAGTGACAATGAAATAATACCATTTATGGGGCAATAAATTTTTTATATCTAGAAGATAGTTTAACCTGTTTACGTCCAATCCGGCATCCGCGACAAAGTGTCGTCCGACCATATCCTAAGGTAGCCGCTGCATGAAGAGATGGGATTAGGTTCCATATGTTCTCATGTTTTTATTTTCATGATGTTCACATGTTTTATATTATATCGATATCTAATGGGTATTCCATTTTAGATAAAATACTGGTGATGAGTACGTACAGGGTACTGGTACGCGTACGCTATGCAACTGGTACACACAAAAGTCGTACCAATTTATTTTATTTTATTTTTGAGTTGGTACACCGACCGGTACTTTAAAAATGCTCCTACTTGATTTTCATTCCTCTTATATATCATTTTAAAAATGCTCCCACTTGATACAATTTTTATATATATTTATGGATAAAGCTAACATGTGCCCCAAGGGCACATGTTAAGAAACCTAAATATAGTAAATTTGTATTGGAAAACGTAATAAACACATTAATTATAATTTTTTTATGAAAACAATGCACAATTTCTAAGTAAAAATTTCTACATTTAGCTCTTAACATGTGCCCTTAGGGCACATGTTAGCATGACCCTATATTTATAATTACGTGTATTTTAGTAAACACCTATAAGAGATGCTACCTTACGCTCACTTATATTTTTTTTTAATAGGCAATGGAATTAATAAAGGAGTATAAGCGGTACTCCAACCTATTACAACGAAGGATATATCTACTTCTCAAAACAAGAGAGAGGTAGAATATTTCAAGAGTGAAAATTACAATTATCCCTTAACGAATAACAAGAGAGAAGCCACGACCAAGAGCTAAAAACAATCTGCGACATACATTCTAAGAAGCTTAAAGTAGCATTCGAAAAAATTATTGCATTCCTCTTAGTCCAAATTCACCACGCCGTTGCCAACCAAATGACCGAAACCATGATCTTCTTGTTCTTATTCTTCAACTTCCCGTCAATACAAACAAATCCCTCAAACTCCTCCAAAGATAAGTCGATGCCCGTGCCAATCCAATCAAAAACTCCCCTCCAAATGTTAGCGAGAACACTGCAGCCCCCAAGAATATGCGATAAACATTCAAACTCCTCCAAACAACAAACACAAAAATGATCGCAAGGATCCGGTAACATACTCCTCTTTATCAATTGAACCTTTGTTGCGATTCTATTATGGATCACTCTCCAACTAAAGAAAAGAATTTTTGGAGGAGCTTTGATGCTCCATAAGAACGCAGTCGGCTTGGCCATGCTGTCACGAACTGCAGGCCCCGACAGAAACGGTTTGAACCTGTCGTAACAGGACCTAACCGAGAAGCCTCCACCTGAATTTCAAGTCCAAGAGAATTCATCCGATAACACAGCTACAGGAGCGACATTATTGAGGATCCCTCTCAGCACCTGCCAAAGAAAATCCACGCTGCCACTGCATTCATAGAAAAAACCAGCACTTTTCCATTCCCAGCCATGTTCACCGTAAGTCCTAGCCTTTGCAACCGTTAACGAGTCGTCATGGGCCCTCGCCAGCAGCTCAGAAAACTCTTGCGCCAGAGGCTGAGATCTTGCCCAATTCCCGTACCAGAACGGTATGGAAGAATTGAGTGTTTTAGTAATATGTACCTTAAGGTGCATTTAATCATTAGTAGTTATATTTTTCTAAATTACGCCTTCGTAAAATGATGTGGGTGTATCTTGGCAAAACCGAACGTAGTCGGAGTTGTTTTTATGAAAGGGTATTTTAAAAACATGCATCTTAGGGTGCATTTTAGGAGTGTTCGTTGTGTGGTTTGAGCAATTTTGATGCAAAAAATCATCCGAGCTTTAAGAGAAAAAATGTGCACGTGGTGTGGTTTGGGCAGTTTTGACGCAAAAAATCATCTGAACTGCAAGAGAAAAAATGTGCAATTTGGTTTGGTTCAGTTGTTTTTTAGAAAAAACTTAATCAACCCAACCCAAACCAATGCGGTTTGATTCAGTTTTTTTTAAAAGATTTATTGAGTCATAGATACACATTTAGATGACAATATAACTTTGTATTTAGTCATTCATACACTACCAAATAACAATAAAACTCATCATATTTGGACCACGACTTCCCATTTAATATGTACAAATCATATTAGATAAAAGTAGAATAATACATATAAAACAATATAAAAAACATTATAATGAAATACAAAAATAGAGGAAAATGAAAGATTAGTGAAGATAAAAAAGAAAGAATAAAAAAGAGGAGAGATTAGAGAAGAAGAGATAGAATAAAAACAAAATTGAAAGAGAGAATATTAGCATAAAAATGAGAAGGTGAAAAAAAAAGAATATAAGAGAGTAGAGATTAGTGAAGAAGAAGCAAGATGTATTTGGAGAAGATGACGATATACTACTAGGGGAAATATGAGAAGGTTGAAACTGAAATCCCGAGTGTGAGAAAGAGAAAGTCGTTCGTAATCGTGAGGCTAAACCATAATAGGTTTAGGTTTCGGGTGGATATGAGTTAAGTGAAATTTGGGTTATAACATAATGCGATTTGATTCGGTTTGCAAAATATAAACTACAAACCACTACAACAAATAACACTTTTCATAACGAAGCTTTCACGTCATCCAGAAAAAAACCGAGGTTTTATTCCAAGTGCTTCTAAGTCAGATGCGAATTGTATTTTACCTTGGAATAAGAATCAAGATAACAAATGGCGTCGTGAAAAGTAATGACTTAACATCGAGGTAAAAGGTTAATTATGGCATGGGTTCGAACCCCAGTTTCTACATTTTTATTATTTATAAAAATTAGCGTCTTTTTTTATCTTGGTGTATTGTAAAAATTGAAGGGTCATTAGTTTTTTTTTATAATGAATCTCATTACAGTGTTTACCATAATATTCCTTTTTTAAAAATAAAACTCGTTACGGTGTTTAAAAAGAATGTTACATTAATTGTCCATGAAGATCATATGTTGGATCTTTAATTCTTTGATATTCTTGGCAAGATCAAATAATGGGAAACTCTTTTTTCAAAACAAAACAAAAGGGTTTGTTAAAGGATATTCTATACAGATATTGCATTAATTTGTTTCTGGTGAAAAAATGAGTGTGATAATTAATATCATTAATAAAAAATATTTTCAGTACAAATAAAATGTAATAGAACAAACCTTGAATCTAGTTGATTTTCTGCTCTTACAATCCATCGAAGAGAACTTTTCCAAGTTTCCTTATGTTTCAACCACTTCATATATGTTTCATTTAGATTTCAATATCGTAAGAGAACTTATATATTGGACGTTCCTTAGATTTCACGCGGATCATTAATGGTGGATTCTTGAGCGTTGATAATCTTTAAATGGACGGTTAAGATTTGTTTAACGCCGTTGAATGAAAATAGTGAAAGAAACACTTAACTATCATCTCGATTTTTTAAACAACCAAGGGGTTATAGTAAAATATTTTTTTCAAAAATGGTTACATTGTTTACCCAGATTATTCAAAATACATTATATTTGTTACATACAAGCACGGTAAAGAAGATTAAAATTAAAATTACAGCATGAGAAGATTGCATACAATATTTGTTACATACAATTTATTTTTAATATTCCGTGTAAACAATGTAACCATTTTTGTTAAAAAAAATTATTTTACTCTAACACCTCGGTTTTTTAAAAAAAAAAACTAGGGGTTATTATATTTTTTCAAATGGTTACATTGTTTACCTAGAATATCAAAAATACATTGTATGCAACAGATCTTCGCATAATATCAAGATTGTTTACCCAAAATATTAAAAATGCAGCATGTCCAAGTCTTATACAAGATGGTAGAGATTTGTCTTGAATATCAGACATGCCTTCACCAAGATGGATTGTTGATGCTAATGTTATCATTGCATTCACTAATGTATACAACTTGTATGTCTGAAATGCATCCAACTTTTAATTAGGTGTTTGTTCTTAAAAAAATGATGCACTCGACAGTGGGGTGGCTACAAACAAGATAGTATTAGAGTAAAATTTGGTCAGCGAGTATTTTATAGTAAAATTTGATTATTTTATCTCTCGATTTATCAAAGAAACTGAAGGATTAAATCATTTAATTTATAGTTGTTAACAAATAAAAACATAAAGTGCATTAGTTATGTTGAGTTTTGAAGCATGTCTTGAATGGTATATCACCCCGGTGTTTATAAAAATCGAGGCGATAAGTTGTTTATATAGCATTGGAATAAAACCTCGATTTTTTTCTAGATGACGTGAAAGCTTCGATTTGAAAACCGTTATTTATAGTATATATATATATATATATATATATATAAACAACTTGTTGCCTTGGTTTTTTTAAAAATCAATGTGATATACCATTCAAGACATGCTTCGAATTCAAGCTAATGCACTTTATATTTTAATTTGCTAACAACAGTAAAATAAATGATTTAACCCTTTGATTTCTTTGATAATTCGAGGGAAAAAATAATCATATTTTACTATAAAACACTCGCTGAACAGATTTCACTCTAATGTTATCTTATTTGTAGCCGCCCCACCGTCAAATGGATCATTTTTTTAGGATGGATTGCAAAAGTGGAAAAAAATGTTATTCTACCTTTAACAAAATATTTTTTCAGTTTTTGAAATCCATCTCAAACAATGGTGTTGATGTTGTTGTTGAAGGTTTTGAACAACTATGCTTTATTCCTATAAATCTTTACTGATGGATTGCAAGTGCTGGAAAAATATTTTCCAATTTTTTGAACAAACACCTAATTAGAAGTTTGATGCATTCAAAGCATGCAAATTGTATACGCTAGTGAAATTGGTGATAATGGTAGCATCAACAATCAATCTTGGTGAAGACAAGTCTCACATTCAAGTGCAGATCTCTAGCATCTTGTATGGGACCTGGACATGTTTTTTTTTAATATTATGGGTAAACAATCTTGATATTTTGCGAATATTTGTTGCATACAATGTATTTTTAATATTATGGGTAAACAATATAACCATTTAAAAAAAACTCTAACCCCTTTTTAAATTAAGGGGTCAGAGTAAAATAAGTTTTTTTTAACAAAAATGGTTACATTGTTTACCCAAATATTGTATGGAATCTGCTCATTTTGTAATTTTAATATTCTAGGTAAACAATCTTGACATTCCGCGAAGATTTGTTGCATACAATGTATTTTTAATATTCTGGGTAAACAATGTAATCATTTTTGTAAAAAAATTAATCTAAACCCTTGGTTGTTTTAAAAATCGAGATGATAGTTAAATGTTTTTTTCACTATTTTCAATCAACGGCCTTAAACAAATCTTTGTCGTCCATTTAAAGGTTATCAACACTCAAGAATCCACCATTAGTGATCCGCTTGAAACTTAAGGGACGTCCATTGTATAAGTTCTCCTACGATATTGAAAGTCTAAATGAAACACATGAATCACTTGAAACCTAAGAAAACTTGGAAAAGTTCTCTGATGGATTGCAAGAGCAGAAAATCATCTGGTTTCAAGATTTGTTCTATTAAATTTTTATTTGTACCGAAAATATATTTGGTTATTGATATTAATTATCTTACCTTTTTTTCACCAGAAACAAATACATGCAAGATCTGTAGAAAATATCCTTTAACAAACCCTTTTGTTTTGTTTTGAGAAAAAAGTTTCCCAGTACATAAAGATATATAAAGGGTAATACATAAAGGAAATTAGATTTTGTGGCCTTGTTTATTTAAGGTGCATGTATTTGAAAGAGCAATACATAAAGATATTAAAAGGGTATATGATGAATCATTACCGTCCAAAAGCTTCAATTGTTAAAAGGTACATAACAGAATAAGCTATTGAGTTCTATTCAAACTATTTATTAGAAGCATACTCTATAGGATTTTCCATGTATCATTATGATGGAAGATATGAAGGTAAAGGTACTCAAGATTTAAATTTTAAGACAATTAACTAATATGTAATTCTTCTAAGACAATTGTATATATTGAATGATGTTGATGAAGTTCGACCTTACTTATCCGCTCACAAAATACTTATGAAGAAAATTTTCTCTTGGGTGAGTGAAAAATGGATGTTGACAGAGGTTACAAGTGTTTCATAGATTTCTTTAATGAAAGAGTTTCTAAAGATAGGAGTGCATTTGATACAATTTAGTGGATGTCATATATGCCTAAGTTTAATGTAATAATTTGGAGTGCATATAAAATTAGAAAATTCCATTCTATACGAAATTTAAGGATGATTGTAGTACCATGCATAAAAAATAATGGGGATATGGTTGAAGTTGAATCCATGTACTTCCCTCGTTCCAAAAGTTAAGAATCATCTAATCGCATCTAGACCGTACTTTGGGTTATTGAGGAGATTTGGGAGATTAAATATTATGTTATATTTTAAGTGTCTTTATTTAAGTGCAAGTGGATTGCAAGAGTATTGGTATATACAAAATAATAAGTTGGGATTCACATAAATTGACCTTCGCAAGATAGCTTACATGAATGAATCATTCATCATCGAATCCCAAACAAAACAAATTTTTTATGTATGAATTTATATAGGATAACTAAGAAGTGTGTATATTTTATGACATAGTATAATATACATTATTATTGAAATTGAATGATTAATGTTGTTATTGTAGAAGATTTAATGTTGTTGTTTTATCCTTTTATTTATTATTCGTCATTCAAATTATTGTATTTTAATGAGGATGTCCATTCAAGAATTCACATTTTGGTTGTTGCTTAATCATTTTTATATGTTTAAATTATGTTGTAAAAAGAGACTGTGTTGTGTGACACTTAGTTTTGTTTTGATTAGGTTATGCTTAGGTTCTGCTCTGTTTCAAAAGCTTCATTTTTATTTGTTTCGAAATAGTAAAGGTTCGGTTATGTTTTAGAAAAATACAGGTTAAAAAGAAAATTTGGTAAAACAAATTAATAAACAAGGATTTTATCCTCCGATGTTTCCTCAAACCGAGGTAAAAATACTCAATCTATTCCCTTGGTTTTGAAATCAAACCGATGGAAAAAGTGAGGCGCACTTGAAAAGAAAAATTGTTGTTTCTGGATATCGAACTCATGACTAGTTCTAGAATTCCCCTTGGTTGGCAAAACAACCTAAGAAAAAAGTGACACACTTTCCATGACAGGCTTTTGTACCTCGCCCACGAAATCATGGTTAAATCCTTTTACCAATGAGATAATATCACATCCATAGTAGTAAGTTTCCCACAAACCTACCAAGATATTATTGCCAAGCCAAAAGAATGCTCATATCTTCAATGTTCTTCCCTAACACCAATCTACTTAAGACGAGACTTTTAAGTGATATATAAGATGAATTGTGATATATCAATGATAAAGACATGCTTAATCTTAATTTAGATAATTTTTGCTATTTTACTATAATCGTTTGTTGTCTTCATTTTTTCTTCTTTATTGATATGTTTGTCTTTATCAAAAACCAGCCAAATTCTCCGAAAAAGTGGTTTTCCAAATTATTTGCGAAATTACTTTTATGTTTGCCGTGTATTAAAACTTCTTTGGCATTTATAAAATGAAACTAATTTAAGATTGATTTGATTTTTCCAACTCGTTTTTAAGCACTTTAAATCTCGAAAGAACATGTTTTAACTCTCCAACTATTAACTTTACCATACAGCTGATGATATCTAAAATTTTTGTTAACAACAAATTTACTAAATCCTGCATACTTAAAATTTGTAATCAAACCAATATCTTTGTGCTGATTATAATCTCTTCCTTTATTAGTTGTTTGATTATGTATGTATATTTCCACATCACGTTATGACACAACCGTCAAGATTAATTTAATCGAATAATATATCTAACATCATCAAGATAAGTGCGAGTCTATTTTGCTTTATTACTCTCAATTCAAAATATTGGATAGCACATCGTAATTGAACTTACAATAGAGTTTTTCCAACTTATTTTAATAGAAACCTTAAAGACTCGCTTTGTTGATGTGCTTGTACAATCATGTATAGAATGTACAATCATCAAACATAGATCTCTGAAACTCTTTAAGAGCAACAACACCTTATAACCAAAGTACACTCGCCGGTAGCATAGCCTATTCCAAAACAAAATGCTCCACAGTTGAAAATCGGACATATTCCAAAAAAGCAAGGTTTTTGGCCAGATGGTGGTGCTGCAATAATGTCAACAATACACAAAGTTAATTACAAAGGTAAAAATAAAGATAAATTTTGATATCATAATATTTTCATACTCATAAATTTATTCGATACATATAAAAAAAAATTAACGACAAACGAAGAATATATAAATAACAGAAAATGGAGGCACAATGTGTCAATCTCCGATCATAGTATTAGGGTTTTAGGTTTAAGATAAACAGTTGCTATAGAATTCTGGATAATACTTAAATAGATTAAGAGATTTTGTAAACATAAGCTTTACCTGGTGGAGGTTGATCAGCTTTAGGTGGTGCTGCAATAATGACAACAATACACAAAGTTACAAAGGTAAAAATAAAGATAAAATTTGATATCATAATATTTTCATACTTATAAATTTATTTGATACATATAAATTATTTTTTTGAAAGATAAATGAAAAATATATAAATAAGAGAAAAAGGAGGCACAATGACACACTCAAAAACTATGGTCACAATCTCTGATCACTATATTAGGGTTTCGGGTTTAGGATTAACCGTTTTTATAGTACTCTGGACAATATTTAAATAGATTAAGAGATTTTGTAAACATCAGCTTTACCTGGTGGAGGTTGATCAGCTGTAGGTGGTGGAGGTTGATCAGCTTTAGGTGGCGCAGGTTCATAACCTCCTTGTACACTCTCAGCAGCATTATAGCCATTAAGAAATAATGCTACTACAAGGACAACTAGAAAAACTGAAGCACTTGTTTTTGCCATAGCACTATATTTTTATTCTTATCTCTTATCTTGTTTTACATGGAATAAAATTGGCTTTACATCAATCCAATTTATAGCACTATATGTTTCCTTAAATGAGAAAATGGATTATTTAATGTGACTTTGCGTGAGAAAGACATTTTGATAAAATAAAGTTAGTTAAAACCGTGTGGGAAGCATTCATATGCATGGTGTTAAATATGAAGAATAATTAAACTACCAATTGATTGTTATTAGAATGAATTATTAAACTTAATTAGTTACGTAATAGCTAAATTGGCTAATTATTAACATGCATTCGTCACTGCATTTTTCAGTGCATGGGAATCCTTGAACTAGCTAGTAGTTTATTCATATTAAGGTTGGTATCCTTGTTTGTTCTATGGGTGAAGGGAGGCACCAAAATTTTCCGAGTAATATGGGTTGTTGTTTGTAAACCTAATAGTAAAGGTGGTTTGGGGGGTTAGGGGTCTACGAATTGTTAATCTAGCACTTTTGGTTTAAATGGAGGTGGAGACTTGTCTTGAGAGTCTCTAGTCTTTGACAGGATATTTGGTTCCTAGATATGGTGATCTAGTTGTCTCCTCTTTTAGGAGGGGTGGGGCGGAGGGTTGAGTGAGTTTATGTTCTACAGACGAAAAGATGACAGATACAATATTGGAACAATGTGTATGACAATAAGATTGCATAATAAGAAGGATAAATGCATAAACTAAATAACGTAAGAATTGTTAATCCAATTTGGTGCAAAGTCATCTATATCTAGGGTGCATTAACCCAATGAAATGAAATTCACTCTTAATAGTCAAAAGTAAAAATTGGTCTCATCTAACTCTCCTAGTTCAATGTCTTATCTAACACGCTAGATATACTCCATTCAGTCTTGTGTGCCAAGCAAGCACCTTCAGACAAGATGTCTTGTACATTTAAAGAACATCTGACTTGACATGTTGCATTCCACTAATGTTCCAAGAACTAACATTGAGACATAATGTCTCACAACTTGATAGAACATCTTGATTCACATATTTCCTACAAAATATTATCAATCACATGTACTAACAAATCCCCCCTTTGGCCAATTTTTAGGCAAGACGTTATGCAAATTCTTACAAAGCATTCTTAAAATGTCACTACAAAAAAATTGCCATATACCAACGGAGATCTTTAGCAACAGTAAAAAAAAACGTTGGTATAACTTGTCTTTAAAGACGGAAATACATGCTAACCGTTGGTATATCATGACCTAAATTTTCACCGGGGGCGCTGAATTTCACTTTATAATAACAATTCAAAAATAAACAACTTCAATCGCTTCAGATTTTTCATCCCCTAAACTCTCACATTTCTCTTCACACTTCCATCGCTCAATCGCTCAAAATTTCTCTTTAGTATCCCTCAATCCTAAAACTTCGCACGCACAAAGCAAAACAAAAGTTCTTATTCTCATTATTCCATGCGATTAGATTGTACAAATTTTGGAACCCTAATCTACCACATTTCATTTCACACCTTCATTGCAACCTCACAAAACACACTATTCAAATCAATCTTCTCTGTTAACGTCGATTATCTCATCGTCAGAGTGTTATTACTTACCTTCGTAGTCATCAATGGCCATGATCGGTAACGAAATTCCCCGTTATTCCTCCGTTAACCCCCAATCGACGTTAACCCCCAATCGAGTCGGCTTCCTATCTCTTTGCCATGGAACCAAGTATTTTGCGGCGAATCGGAGTTTGTTCCCGCTGTTTCGTCATCGCCGCTGTTGGAGGAACCTTTTTCGTCCACAACCACGGTGCTGAAACTCAATCGCTCGAGATTTCTTCTCACAAACCATCAATCCTCCAATCGCTCAACCCTTTCATCGCTGCTGAAACACTAATCGATGGGTGAACTCAATCTGTGACTTATGAGCTACCCAGTAAGATATTGGTTCGTTTCAAAGGTATTTTAACTTTCATAATTTCATGTATTTGATGATTGGGTTGCTGATAAAATATAGACAAGAATATGCTTTTTTACTGTGTTGGAGTTTCTTTTGATGGTATATTGTTGGGTAGGGAAATTTAAAATTTAGTTGAAGAACCATATTTCCTTTTTTTGTTGTTGTTACACTATGTGTTTAGCTATTGAATGAAGTGGAACATTTGTGTTATTTGGACTGAATCGTGTACCTATAGGTGATGCTCTTGATGGTAGCGGTGTGTAGGATCCTGCCCGTGATTGGTATGATCATCACCGGAAAGGACTTGAGAAGGTTTTTGGGCATGGTTTCTCCACTAAGTTTAGTAGTGCTGGTCTTGTTTATAAGGTAAATTTGTCATCTAAAATATCTATTTTATAAAGTGTTTAATTGAAGCAAAATGGATGCAGGGGACGAATTATTTTAATCTATATTGTTTGGTTTAATACTTTGAAAAGGATGGGAAAAGAGGGGTACAAATTGCTACTAGCTCAATTTTGGATTTCCTCCTATATTGGAGGGAGTTGGAGGGGGAGAGAAGATGAGTTTAAACTATTTTACATACCGAGCACCCCCTCATTTGAAATAAACAGTGTCAAATTTTGCTGGGTTGGTCTTATTGCCAATTATTTGTAAAAGTTTAGATTTTGAATTGTTTCTACCTTACTCCTTATACTATGCCTTTTTTTTCTTTTTCTATTGTAGCATTTTGGAAAGGAAATTATAGCCAATGAGCTTAAGCTAGATGAAGAGCACCATATTGTGAATTACATATGTTTGGCTGTTTACAAGAGCTTCATGGAGGTAATAAATTTTAAATGGTAGTCTATTATACATTTAGGCTTTATATACATTGTAAGACGTTGCTTTGTGAAATTCTTTTCTAACCATTGATTCATTTTAATTGGTTTTACTACTGATACCACACTATGTTGTTGAGATCTCAATCTTGGAGATCATGAAAACAGAATAGAGTGCAATCAAGAGTAACCTTCCTATTGTATTTTCTAATATGTTTCTATTACAAGAATAATATATATGAGTCCTTTATATAGTAAGCTTAGTAAACTTTAGCTTAATTGAGAGGAATGTTAGAATCAAATAATCATTAACATTTTCTTGTTTGACTAATGGATTTAAGTTTTACTCATTAACCATATTTTTAACAATTTCTTTATCTCCTATGATAGTATATATTTAACTCATTAACCATTAACCATATTTTTAACAATTTCTTTAGGTTGATGATAATTTTTAACTCATTAACCATATTTTACTCTTCGAGTTCATATTTCAAATATTATGAAAATATTTATTAAGTTGAGTTTGTAACTTTTTTTTAATGTTTATTTTCAATAGGCTACAAATGCTTCTATGGCCTCAAACCAAACAACAGCTCGAAATCCATGATGAAGACGGGAATGAAGAAGATTAGAGACTGATTTTATCTTAGATATGTTTTTGTGTTTTTTCTTTGTCGAAGCATCTATTTTAGTGGTTGCTATTATATAATTGACCTTATTTTGTTATTTTGATATGTTTGTAAGACTCAATATTTTGACAATATAATTGAAATTTTATTTGATGTGCCTTTAAATTTTGTGTGTTGCATAGAGAAAGTATTATCAAAATTTGATTATTGAAAAATATTAATTTAAAAAAAAACTATTTGTAAAAAATAGATATACCAACAGCTAATTTTGTTTTATAGCAACGAAAATATGTGGTGGATGAAGTTAATAAATAGTGTGAATACCGTTGCTATAGCTGTGAAGTTTTGTCCAACCCTTGAAACTTGCCGTTGGTATAAGATATTGGGACGGAAAAAATCCGTTGGTATAGCGAATTATAGTTGACGGAAGCAGTTGTCCGTTGGTATAGGTTTTTTGACCTTTACCAACGGTTTTGGGACTTTTACCAACGAATTTTTGCTGTTGGTAAATGTCAAATTTCTTGTAGTGTGTTGACGAACATACATCACAACACAATGGAGATAGTAAAGAGCATATTAAGAAAACAGACCACATCTGATAGGGAAACTATTTTCATGAAGGAAATGTAATTTTACTCTCCCTGATGCCATAAATGGACAATTGATGATGAAGAAAATTTATCCCAACCTTAAAGGCATTAAAACCAGAAAAGAAAATACCCGACCTTTCATAAGGAAAAATCCCCAAATATCCAACCCACATATACTATTTTCACTCTTTCAAGTTGAAACTGGTATCATGTTATTTCAACTTTTGTAGCAAATATTTAACATTAAAAACATAATTTATCTGATCTAAAGATAATTCTCATTATAAGTTTTAACATACAATTTGTCAGACTACCTTCGGTATGGCGGTCCTCACATTTAGGGGTGTTCGCGGTGCGGTTTAGACGGTTTTGACGAAAAAAATCATCCGAACCGCAAGAGAAAAAATCGTGCGGTTTGGTTTGGTTCGGTTGGCTTTTAAAAAAAATCCAAACCAAACCAAACCAAACTAATGCGGTTTGGTTCGGTTCAGCTGGTTCGGTTTTTTAAAAATATTTTATTGAACCATACATATACATATAGATGACAACATAACTTTATATTTAGACATTCATATACTATCAAATAACAACAAAACTCGTCATATTTTGACAACAATTTCTATTTAATATGTAAAAATTAAATTAGACAAAAGTGGAATAATAAACATAAAATAATAGTATAAAACAATATAAAAATTATTAGAAAGAAACAAAAAAATAGAAGAGACGAGAGATTAGAGAAGGTGAAAAAGAATAAACAAAAGAGTTGAGAGACTAGAGAAGAAGATGTGCGATAAAAACAAAACTAAAATAGGGAACATTTGCATAAAAATTAGAAGGTGAAAAAGAAAGAATATAAGAGAGTAGAGATTATAGAAAAATAGGGAAGATGTGTGTGGCAAAGAAGACGCGATAATGCTATTATAGATTTGAGAGGATCAGGACTAAAATCATATGTGTAAGAATGAGAAAATTGTTCGTAATCTAAGTTTGGGTTGGATGTGAGTTAAGTAAAAGTTAGGTTGTAACATAATGCGGTTTGATTCGGTTTACAAAATACAAACCGCAAACCGAACCGAACCGTGCGGTTTTGTTAAAAGATGACCCAAACTAATCCGAACCAAATGCGGTTTTTTGCGGTTTCGATTTGGTTTGGTTTGGTTTGCGGTTTTCTATTGGGTTGGTTTGGTTTTGAACACCCCTACTCACATTCCATAGTCAACTAATTTAAACTGACATGTTAAAAAGTGGTAAGTAAAATAACTGGGCAGCATACAGTTAAACTAACCATATAAAAGTACTAGTAAGAATAATGGAACATGAAAAAATCATAAAGGTAGAAAATTTGAATAAATTAATTTTTTCGAATGGAGACTTTATCCGATACATAATTTTGACTAGAAACAATAACAATAACTTGAAAATAGAACAACAACAACAACAATGATGGAAATAAAGTGCAGCAGCAACAACTGAAAAAAAATCTCCAAGATGCAAGAAAAAAATTGAAAGTAAACCTCAATACGAGATATAAGTGCTTTAAGGTGTAGTTTTTGGCTCTAAAAAAGATTGGATTCCTAAATTTATAAACTAGGGTACTATTTATAGTAAAAATCTCGCAGAGAAATTGCTGAAATAATGCAAATTGAATGGGAGAAAGTGGGGAAACTGTGAGAAACCAACGGCTGGACGTGGACTAAAATTATGGACATTAAGGTCATCGCGGGCATCAACAGGGATGACGGTCTTCCCGTCATGAATTCTTTACTAGGACTCTCAAACATGGGCTATGACGGGCGTCATGTGAGCTAAAGGCATATCTGCCATGGTTGATTGACTTGTTTTCTCTAGTTTTGTTGACTTCTAGCTGAGGTTTCGCTAATGCATGACGCCCTTCATGCATGGGCTGTGCTTGCCATGATAGTCGAAACTTGTTATTTTCTTTCTGTTTTTGTATTTTTTTTCATTATTTTATCACGCAAAGGCCTCTAACTACCAAAGCAAACATATTGAATCTCGCTGTCATGGACCACATCTCTAATGTGATTTATGGCTAATCACCTGAATAGGAAAGGTTGACATGTTGTCGAAAGGAGACTATCCTTTACTCATTAATGTAATAGGTCTCAAAATCCTTGACACCCTTGTGCTCAGTGTTAGAGGAAACCATTAGCTTCTTGTTTCTTGATAAAAAAGAAGGGAGAAATACTATTGCTATAATCGCTACAATTGCTATCAGAGCTAGTGGAACTCTCACATCTACTAAAAATGCCTAACTCCATTAATTTGTAATCAACCACCCCGTTAAAATGTTTTAATTTCTATAACAGTTATACCATATGGCTATAGGATCGTTGAAATTCAAAGGCTCTATTAGGTTGTCACTCTCGTCAAAATCCCTAATTTTTGCCATGAATGTGAAAAGGGTGGAGAAAGGGTAACATACATGTACATATAAATGGAGAGACTGGAAAATTGAGCTTGAGAAGATTGGAGTGATCTTGAGGGATTCTAAAGAAACTTTCAAAGACTTCAGAGATGGAATATCGTAAAAAGTAGTAAAGATATGGTTTAACCCCTTTTAAAAAAGCACCAAGGCTATTGGGTGATCAAGAGTCTCTTCATAGGTTTCCCATTAGTCAATGAAGGTTCTTCACTTTTCTGACACGTGTGAGAGATTAAATCCAATTTGACATCACAAGGCTAAATCATCATTAATTGCATTTAATGTTGCACATGCGTTCCACCTCAACCAACATTTGCGGATTTCTCTCAGTTGACGTTTACGGATTCGTCCCATAGACACTTAGAAGTATACCTCAGGATGTTCTTTGGAAACATGTCTCAAATATGCTTGAGGGACTCTCCCTAGGTACATTTTAGGGACTCGCCTCAAATATGTCTGAGGGACCCTCCCTAGATACACCTGAGAGAATTATCTGGATGAGAAGATGCAATTAGGCTAAATCACTTTTCCTTTTCCAAGTCTCCATGCTTGAGGGATTGTGTATTGAAATATTTGTATGAGGCTATCATGAGGCCGCGTAGAATGTTATTTAAGGTGAAACATCGTAATATGTCATCCCTCCCAACTTCCTAGCATTCTATTTATTGGAACGGGCACCCTTCATTTCATTTTAGCGTCCATTCCATATATGACTCCATTTTCTATGAAAACATGGGATGATGTGTCTGTATCCATAACAGTATGGGGAGAGGAAGTAAAAAAGGGAGACCATGTTTTCCTGTATAATAAGGGAGTTAACGACCCATATCATGCTCTTAAGAGTGGGTACTACATTCTTGGAGTCAAATATACAGGCCCGTATGATTCGTATAAATACCTTAACCCGTAAGTTGATGAGGATATTTAATTCACCCATAAAACAATACTGTATAGAGTTTCTCACCGTCCCTCCTATAGAATGCTATAACACTACAACAACCATTAAAAATTGCTGGCAGCCCTAAAATGTAAAGGGTTGTCACATATTGTAGTTTTAGCAAGTAGAGTATTCAAATAGGTGAACTCATTTCCTCTTTTTTCTAGTGGTAGAAATGCTTAATGGTTTGCTTAATAGGGCTATTGAATTAGACCTTTTCTCTACATTAAGGGTGGGATCCTCTAATTTGGTGGTTTCACATCTTTAGTATGTATATTGGACAATCCTTCTATAGAGAATCACTAGAATATAACGACTATTCTTAAGGCTTTTAAGCTAGCATCCAGCCTTCTGGTTTATTTTTATAAGAGTAGTCTGGTAATGGTTAACGTGGATCCTATTTTATTAGACTCAGCTGGTACTTTTCTCTATTATAAGCGTGAGTCAGTTCTTTTTAGGTACATGGGGATTTATATGTGGAATAATCCCCCATATAGAATCCACCTGGGACTATCGTGTGTGTGTGTTTGTATTGTATGACACTTGGGAATTAAAATAAGATTATGTTTCTGCTGAGTTTTGTCATTCATATTATGTTATAGATATTATTGGTAATATGTGATGACTAAGGTGTCTATAAAAATACATGAAAGACACGTTGTTGTATCTCTTATGGTTATTTGAACTATAAATTGATTTGTGATACATGGAAGGAATCAACTTGATGAATAATTTATGACTCCCATGATCCGATTATTTCAGTTCATTAAAGAAAATAACTTAGTGCTTTCAAGGAATGGTGTGCAATTATGCTATAAGATTGAAACATCAAGTTGTCACATGAGTCAAGTGGAAGATTGTTGGATTAAATGTGACTCATGTAAACAACAGTTTGGCTTAAATGAAAGACATCTAAATGTGATTATTATTTTGGTAGATGAATTATTAAGTCAATGGGGTTTTAATTTGAAATTAAAAATTTAAATCGCTCTTCTGTCTCTTCATGGACGTTGGGATATGAGTACATGACTCTTGGGATAGAATGTGAGTGTTGGAATAAAATGCCTATAAAAAGGCACTTTTAGGCAAGTCACACTAACTTTTTTTCAATCTTTTTCATTTCTCGCAAATACACAAAAGTATCTTCTTCATCAAAGATACACATAACGAAGAAGGAAGAGAATAGAAAATAATTGAAATCAAGAATTGAAAACTGAACGAGAATCTGCGTCATGGTTCCGCCTACGTTTTATTGTTTTCAATAAAATTATAATAGTGTGAAAATTATGATATCAAGATCGTAAATATGAATTTGTCTAACATTAATCACCCCACTTAAGCAAATTCTATCTTGCTAGCTGCCAAAAAAAATACTATCACCTTAGAAAAAGTCTAAACAATCTAAATATGAAAAAAAGTCAAGCCCGCACACTTCAAATAATATTATTGAAAATACATTATATTATGTTTTATGAACATTTAAAATTGTTTTAGCAATTAAAATAAAACTAATTTAAGATGATTTGATTCTTCTGACTCTCTTTAAACACTTAAAACCTCAAAACTATGTGTTAACGATAAATTGACTAAATCATACATACTTTCACATCACATTATTACATGACCTTCAAGATTATTTTAGTCTAATCACATATATAACATCATCTGGATAAGTGCAAAGGTGTTTTACTTTGTTACTGGCAATTCTTAATATTGAAATTACATCGTAATTGAACTTACAATATTGTTTTTCCAACTTATTTTATTAAGAATCTTAAAGACTATTTTGTTGATATACTTGTACAATCATATATAGAATGTAGAGTTATCAAACACATATCTCTCAAACTCCTTACTTGCAACAACACAATACCGGCGCTATACAATTGCCGCCAGAAAAGCCTCTTGTCCGACAAAATGGGGCACAGTATGAAATATGACATGCTGTTCCCCAATAGCAAGGATCTCCGTCTAGACCTGCTGCACCTTTCTCAGGTTGATTATCTTTTTCTACACTCACAGCATTATAGCCTTTCAGAAATAATGCTACAACAAGAACAGCTAGAACAATTGAAGCATTGGTGTTAGCCATAACACTATTTTTTTTTTATTCTTAGCGATAATATTGTTTTGTAATTGCATTGAATAAAATTGGCTTCATATCACTCCAATTTATAGCACTATATGTTTCCTTAAAAGAGAATATGACTCAGTTAATGTGGTTTTGCATGGGTAGAAGATATTTTGATATAATCAAGTAAGTTAAAACCGTGTGGGAAGTATGCATATGCATGGTGTTAAATATGAAGGTTACTTAATTTTTCAATTGATAGTTATTAGAAGAGGAAAATGTTTATATTAAGTGTGATATCTTCAAATGTATATTTATATTTTTCCGTAGTGACACTCTAATAATTTTTAAGAATAGAGGAAATCCTTAAATTTTGACAATAAAGTAAATTGTTATTTAGAATTTTTTTTAAGAAATAAGTCTCGTTGAATAAAAATTTGTAAGCATAAATAAATAGTTTTATTTTATTTTGAGATTTATAAAACTGTAACTATTATTATTCAAGGCATGCCCGTTGTATAATAAATGTGAGTATTTCTTTTTAACATAATTTAATATAATGGGCATTATTTTTTATTTAGTTTAGTATTTTTCAAGTTAAAATTATATTGAGTAGAAATAAAAATTTATTAGTACATGAAAGAAAAATTACCTATACAACGTCATATCATATTTATTTTTTATTTTTTCATGACTTCTTTCTGGGAAAATATTTGGGTTGGAACTCTCATCTTCTTCTTAGATCCCGTAGGCTTTTCTCCATTTATGACGAGACTACAAATTTTATGGGAAAGGTTGGTAGATGGGAGGGGGAGAGATTTGAGGTCTCAAATGGAGAAGACTTTTTCTCTTTGATTATGAGTTGGCTCGTTTTACTGATTTTTAATATGTGATTAGTGACTTCACCCCTACAGTTAAGAGGGATGTGTGGAGGGGGCGTGAGTCCAGCAATGGGGTTTATTTTGTGTCTTCTGCTTACTCACGTCTTCTTACTCGTGTGTTTCTCCCAGTTCGTCAGATTTCTACTGTTTAACTTGGTTCTTCCAACCATTTAGTGTAATTGGGCTCCTTCTAAAGTTATAATTTTCTCTTGACAGCTTCTTCAGGATCATATCCTTACCAGAGTCAACTTACTTAAGAGGGATGTCCCTCTGACCTCTAAGACTTTTTTCTATCCCTTTTGTTTTGTTTTTTTTTCATTTAGTCCCCCTCCCATATCTTTGTGACCCCTGAGTTTGCATCCTTTATTTGGTATAGGATCTTTAGGTGGTTGGGGTTGTGTACCATTTTGCCTAGTGATATCTTGACACTTTTTCAGATATTTTTTTTCTCGTATACTATTCCTAGGACTAGGGGTAGGTTGAGGATGGTTTGGCATTGCGTGGTTTGATAGATTTGTAAATCTCGTAATGATATAGTTTTTTCTAGATCTTCGGTGACATCTAAAGACGTGGAAGACATGAGTATCTTCTTAGCTTGGAAATCATATCTTGGTAGGACAGTGGATAACTATTATGTCTTCTCGGTCTGGTTGGATAACCCTATCCTGTTTCTAAGCTAATAGAGGTAGACGGTTTTGACCTCCATTAAATGTGTTTTTGTTGGTTACTTTATGATTTTGGTGTTCCTTCTGGTGTCCTTCTATTGGATAGTTTTACTCTTGTTTTTTTGTTGGTTTTTCTAGTTGTTTTTAACTTGTAGTTTTGTTTTGAGTCTCGGCAAGGTTGCTCTTCTAGTTTTTTTTTTTGTGATTTTGTTGGTTTTGATCCCAAGTTTAGTACTTCTTGTGTCGTTCGTCCAGGATCTCTCTGTACTTTGGTCGTAGTGTCTCCCCTTTATTTATATATTATATTTTGTTTGCCTTAAAAAAATCATAACTTTTATTAATTTATATTTTTAACAATAATGGTAGATCCAACCAACACATATACCGTGTGTTAATGTGCATTAGAACTGACGTATCATTAAAGAGTAATGTTATTTAGTACGAAGGAAATTGAACAAGAAATACAAAAATTTACATGTATCATTAATTTAGTGGATATTTTTTAATTATTATAAATTAAGTTTTCTTTTTAATAGGGATCATGGGGGTGGTTGTGATAAAGAATGGTTAGGATTTATTCTTGCTTTTCTTGTTTTTACTTTTTCTTACTAATAAGCATTTTCCATCATTAAATTATATGAGATAAACGAGAGCATCTCAGAATAATTAATAATTAAATATTAAAATGATTTATGTGAGATAGTATTATTTAATTAAGTAAAGTGGTTCTAATCAAATAAATTAAAAATAATTTTTTTATAAAACAATTATTTATTTCATAATAGTTTTTACTATTAATAATCATTAAGGAAGGACTTTGAGAAAGTACTAATAATTATCATCTACATAATGAAAATAGTTTTCTTAATTAATTAATAGTATAATTTGTTGAAAAGTCTAGACAGCGTCGGGAATTTTAATTGCCTTAAAGTTCAAGATTCAAGAGATATTAACCTAGTATATTTATTTAAATCTTAATATAATGGGAGTATGATTTGTTTATCTTATATATTTAACATTTCTTCTATTTTTAGTCGATATGAAATTTAATCAATCACAATTGAATTCAACATTCCTCCTAAAAGTTTGAACTACTCATATCACTAGGCTTGATCCATATTAGAATTTCACTTCCTCTCTTCCAACAAGCCTATGCATGACTTTAATACCATTTATGAGTCATGAGAGGAGCAACAATATTGGGTCAAGAGTAACCCACAAGTGAGAGGGACACACCATATATTCATCCTAAAACTCTAAGGCTTAGGGTATATGGGTCATCTCATTTATAAAGTGTTCAAGCTCCATTATTTTAAGAAGTGTGAGACTTCCAAATCTCTCCATCAAGTGGTAGTTCATCCACCATATTTTCCCTAGGAAGAAGCTATTTCATTCACACACATATCGCCGTTGATACTCTTTCCAAGTCACAATCACTTCAATGATACACACTGTCTAACCATCATCATGTTAGGAAGACTTTTGATACAAGAATTCAATCCCTTATTCGAACCATCAACTTTGATACCACTTGTTGGAGAGGTTGAGAAACACCAGAAAATTCAATGGATTAAACATTGAAGATCCAAGAGATCTTAACGTCACATGTCCACCAAAAATTTAGTGTGTTTGGATAAGGTAATTGAAATTTTTTAAGGAATTTAAAATTTTAAGTAATTTAAATGGTTCAATTGAAATCCATTTATTTTTTTGATTTTTTTTTGTTTTAATAAAGTATTAAGAGAAATCATTGTTATATTTTTATAGTCATTTTAATAATTTTAATGTTTTGGGGAAAAATTAAATTATACAAATTGGGACAAATTGGGACCATTTTGAAATTTTTAAAATTTAAAGAGACCAATATGAAAATTATTATGGACCAATTTGCATTTTTTTGGAAAATTTAGGAGTTAATTTTTAAATTTTAATAAATATGAGGACCAATTTATAAATTTTAAAATAATAATATTAATCAATTTGACATTCAAATCCTACGAAATATGGAAGGAATTTAAAATTCTTTGATTTTAGGTGTCATTTCAATATTATAAAAATACTTCATAAAATTCCATTATGCTAACAAAAATTTTCATTTTCTTTATTTAAAAAATGATTTTTTTACAAATTATTTGAATTCGCTCTAAATATTACATTTTCTTACTAACATGTCTCATCCAGTTTGAATTTGTAATAGAAAAAATTTCAAATTATTCAATTATAATTCATTAACTTTTAAATTACTTTGTTTAAATAGATGATTAAAATAATTATTTGTTATATTTTTTTAGTTATTTTTATAAATTCTAAATTTTTGGATCAAATTTTAAAATTATTAAGGGATCGGTTTGTAATTTAAAAAAAATCAAGTCAATTTTATAATTTTGAAAAATATGAGAACCAACTTGGAAATTTTAAAATAATAATATTTAGCAATTAGACATTTCATTCTATGAAATATGAGAGAAATTTTAAAATCTTTAATTTCAGATGTTATTTCAAAATTATTAAATTGAACTTGGACAAAACACTACAGGTTTCCAACATTTTAACAATTCTTCCAATTTTTTTTTTTGCAAACAATAATTTTTGTACAAAACATTTGAAATTTCCTCAAAAGATTACATTCTCTCATTAAAATTCGTGTATTTGGTGTAATAAGAAATTTTTAAAGAATTTAAAATTCTACAAAATTCATATGATACAATTGAAATTCATTTATTTTAAAATTATTTTATTTGGATAGAAGATTAAAATAATTCATTTTTACTTTTTTTCGGGCATTTTCATAAATTCTAAAATTTTGGATCAAATTTAAAATTGAGAAAATGGGTGATGTACTGACAGTGTAAAATATTTTTACACTATCAACCAATCACCACCCATGTATCCAATTAAACCATTTTTTTATTTAAAAAAAAACTTAATGACATGACACATTTATGATTTTCTATTGAATGATAGTATAAAATTATTTTACACTGTCAGTGCACTACCTTTTACGTAACTCTTTAAAATTTATATAATATGGACCAATTTACAATTTTAAAAAAATTTGTAGTCAATTTTATAATTTTGAAAAAAATGAAAACCAACTTGCAAATTTTACAAGAATAATAATTACCAATTTGACATTCATATTCTATCCAATATGAGAAGAGTTTAAAATTCTTTAATTTTATTTGCTATTCAAAATCATTAAATTGAATTTGGATAAAACAATGTATAGATTTCCATCATTTTAACGGTTATTCTAATTTTCTATTCGGATAATAAATTATCCAAATTATTTTAAATTCTCTTAAAGTATTACACTCTTTCAAAAAAATGTCTCATTCAAACACGCTCTAATACAAAGACAGTATATATATATGAGTTAAGTTATATATATATATATATATATATATATATATATATATATATATATATATATATATATATATATATATATATATATATATATATATATATATATATATATATATATATATATATATATATATATATATATATATATATATATATATATATATATATATATATATATATATATATATATAACTTAACTCATATTTGAAGATCAACAGTATATTTAAATTAAATTAAATGGAATAAAATTGGCTTCATATCACTCCAATTTATAGCCTTATATGTTTTCTTAAATGAGAAATGAATTAATTAATGATGCTTTGTGTGAGAAGAAAACATTTTGATAAAATGAATGTTAAAACCGTGTGGGAAGCATGCATATGCATTGGTCTAAATGTGAAGGCTAACTAAATAAAAGTTAATTAGTTACGTAATATCTCATTCTTTTCAAATTATCATTGTTTTCTTCTACATAATTATATACATGCATTTGTCACTATATATTTCATGGCATATCCTTGAAGTTGGTGTCCTTGTTTATTCATATTAAGGTTGATATCGTTATCTTTAAGAGTCATCGTCTTCTTCTACATAAATTTTAAAGGTTTGTTTTGTTAAGTTTTTAAAACTATTTTTGAGTTTTTAAAATTTGTTTTAGAAAAAACCTGTTAAAATTGCTTCTTTTTTAAACACAGTTTTCTAAAATAATTTTCAATTTTAAAGTCTTAAAAATTAAGGGTGATATTGGTTGTAGAGAGAAAGTATGAAGAGATAAATAAGTAACAGAGAGTATGAGAAGAGAGAAAGAGATTGAGAAATAGAGTAGATTTGATATAATGTTTGGTATAAGGAAAGATGAGAGAAATAAAAGAGAAAAAGATTTATATAATATTTAAAAAGACACAAATATTCTTGAATAAAAATATTTACAATATCATATATTAAATTTTAATATTTTTAAGAAATATTTAATTACTTTGTTTAATATTATAAATTAATTTAATTTAATCAAGAAAATTATTTAATTTAAAAAATTGCTTCATTTAATTAATTAGTAAAAAATAAGAGGTATTCTTTTAAAAAAAACAATTATTAGTTACCAAACATATATATTACAATGTAAAAAAATTGTGATTGAAATTCTGACACTTGCAATACATATCATTGTTAATGTTTCAACATCAGAACCTAATATCAAGACAGATGTTACAACATCTATTGACTGACACAACAAAACAAAACAAACCACACCGGACTATATATAAGTAGATTTAAACTACAAAATGATGAACATTACAGAGACAAGTTCAGACAGATGTCTCAACACAAAACTAAAATGTTAGGACAGATGTCTTGACATCTTCTGTTGACAAAACACATATTACCAAATAAAAATGCAGAATTACTTTGCAAAATGGTAAATATATAACACAGTCAATTGTTAATCCAATTTACTGCAACAACACCTAATCTGGTGGGCTATCAAGCCAAGAAGGAAATCTACTATAATAGAATTAGTTCAAAGCCTAAACAATCTCAGTTTACAACTTTTCTCCTAATCACAACTTCGTGCAACTTCTACATAAAAATCACCATCTAGATATGAGAAATCACCATCTCACTTCCAATCACCGTAGTGATAAACTCTGTCACAAGCCTTATGACTGGAATATAAAGAACCCAATAGAAAGATTGCACTTTCAAATAAACAATATTTAGTTTTTCTTAAAAGTCTCAACCAAGAACAATACTCAACTATATGCTTAAAAGCTTTAAGAGTGAGAACAACAACCTGACAAAAAGTCAAGTAACAATTAGTCTACCACACTGTATTAAAAGATACGTGGGTGACTTAAAACACAAGAGACACTCAAAACCTAAGACTTCTAACCTTCTCCTAATTTTATAATTGTGAAAGTTCAAGTTAAATTAGATCTAGGGCTCTCTTTAAAAACTACTCAGCAGTCCATGGGCTTTGAAGTCTTCAACCAAATATTACTTGATCCACAAGCTGAGAGCTGCAACAAATCTGCACAGAAATCTCTTTGAATCTTGGAACAAATCTTCAAGTTTCCTGAATTGTCTTAATCATCCAATTTTAAAAACTTTAATTTTTATTGGAGATTTGATTCACTTGTTCCAGATTAAATCTTCTTGACCGACGTAAATATCTGTAATACATCTAAATGAAATATCACATAATCAAATCAAATTAGTAAAGATTTAAAATAGCCTATATTGATGTTCTGGTTCAGCATGTCACAACATCTGTCAGCATATTTGTCTTCAATGCAACCTTCACACACTACTATATCAATTTGATCAAGATGTTATGACATCTTGCTCAACATCTGTCATGAACCATGTTTCTTTAACATAGCTTAATAGCTTGTACAATTAGACAGAAACATATATAAGGGATTACATGCTATTTTTGATCTATTTAAGAATACTTCCCCTGTCAAACATAACCAATTCTTGTCACACAGAACTAATTTTCCCCTTCAAGTGGAAGAAGAAACTTTTCCCGAAGCACAAAAAAACCAACCTGAACCCATACTTGAACTATCCAAGTTCATCACATTAGAAGATAATGCAGCAAAAGCAGCAGATATAACTCAGAGCACAGTTGCCAAGGTTCTTCATAAACCTCAACGCTCAAGATGTTTGAACAACTGGTAGAACATCATGCACCCATCATTAGCAGTAGCAATCAACACTAACTCCCCCTAAATAATTGCGTACACCAAGAAACTAAACTAGACTCTACTAATTAACTTGTCAAGACATGTGACATGCAACACTCTTTAATCCTAAAAAATAAAAACAATATTAATCCTACTGATAACAACTTAACACACTATACTCCCCATTTTTAACCAAAAATTGAAGGAAAAAAATAGAATGCGTGTACAAAGACACTAGAAAGAATAAGAAAAAAACAAAGACAACACATTTTTTTTTATTTTGACAGAAAAAAAACTACCCAATCCTTCCACCAGAGTCCTTGAAGTTGACTCAATTGTTAGTTCTCTGGTTTTAGAGTTGGCTAAATTTTTGTAAAACAAATAATAGGATCAGTATGTATAAATATATAAGAACAACATGTACAACAAAGAGTCCTACTGGAATGATAGAACATGTTATGTAAGAGCAATTCAACATCTACGATAACATGTCACATGGGATGTTACGACATCATGCTGAGCTGAAGTCAATAATTAAATCTGTGTGACTTAATTACAACATAAGATTGCAGAATATTCAGGGATATTGTGCAAATCAAATAAGGGCGTAATATATTATATGACAGGTCTGAAGAATCAATATGAAGATTTGAAGAATTATTCAGAAGAATCAAATCAGAATATTGAAGATTATATAGTTTCTAATTATAGAGATATTCTTGGAACAGAAGTTAATGTTAGAACAAGAATTGTTCTGATCAATAATCTTAGTTTTGATGATAACAATGTATATGAATTTTTCTCAAGATAATGTGGTACTCTAATCCTATGCAATTTCCTTTTACAGGAAATATATAAAAAGTATGCACAAATCAGCGCTAAGAAGCTTTGACTCAGAAGGTTCAGTATGCAACTTCAGCACAAGGTCTGGCAAGACATCAGAAGATGGTCAAGCAGAATCAGAACATGGTCTATTAGAAGCATCAGAAGAACTTGAGTTCAGAAGCAGAAGCACTGAAGTCATGGAATCACGCTCAGAAGCATATCAAGATCAGAAGATGCTCTGCACCAACCTGTTTGTACTCTGATGATATTCAACGTAGTATTTACAAAGAACAAATCAATATCAAGTACTAGATGGCAAGCTACGCTGACTGACAAAAGGAACGTTAGAAGCTATTAACTGCAACGTCAGTAGTCACAGCAAACGCAAGGCTCGAGGTAGTTAACAAAAGAGTGAAACATTAAATGCAATGCTGTACGGAATACGCAAAGCATTAAATGCTCCCAACGGTCATCTTCTCAAAACGCCTATAAATATGAAGTTCTGATAAGAAGCAAGGTTACGAATTTTGGACGCACTTTGAACGAATTCTGAACTATCTCTGATATTATCTAGCTGTTCACTTCAAAAGCTATCAAACTTCATCTTCAACCTCACTACATTACTGTTGTAATACTTTAGTGAGTCTAAGCTTAAATCTGTAAGAGAAATATCACAGTTTGTGATTATCGCTTTTAAGAAGCAATTGTAATACTCTTAGAATTTGTTTACATTAAATTGTAAAGGACTAGAGTGATCGGGTTGTGATCAGTATACTCTAGAGAAGTCTTAGAAGGTCTCTAAGCAGTTGTTCCTAGAGTGATCAAGTTGTGATCAGAAGACTCTAGAAGACTTAGAAGTTGTCTAAGTGGAAAACCATTGTAATCTCGTGTGATTAGTGGATTAAATCCTCAGTTGAGGTAAATCACCTTGTATAGGGTGGACTGGAGTAGTTTAGTTAACAACGAACCAGGATAAAAATACTTGTGCAAATTATTTTTTATCTTACGAGTTTTTGAAACTACACTTATTCAACCCCCCCCCCCCTTTCTAAGTGTTTTTCTATCCTTCAATTGGCATCAGAGCGCCGGTTCTAAGGTGCAAGCACTTAACCGTGTTTAGAAAAGATTCAGGAAGAGAAAAACGCTTCAGTAAAAGATGGCTGGTGAAATTCCAACAAATACATCTGCATCTACATCTGGCTCTGCTGAGCAATACAATGGTAACAATGGTTATACTAGACCACCAGTATTTGATGGTGAAAACCTTGAATACTGGAAAGATAAACTGGAAAGTTACTTTCTTGGTCTAGATGGTGAATTATGGGATCTTCTGATGGATGGTTACAAACATCCAGTGAAAGCCAGTGGCGTAAGGCTTACAAGGTAAGAAATGGATGATGATCAGAAGAAGCTTTTCAAGAATCATCATAAATGTAGGACTGTTTTGCTGAATGTTATCTCTCATGCTGAGTATGAGAAGATATCTAACAAGGAAACTGCCCATGATATATATGAGTCATTGAAAATGACCCATGAGGGAAATGCTCAAGTCAAGGAGACTAAAGCTCTTGCTCTAATCCAGAAATATGAAGCCTTCAAGATGGAGGATGATGAAGATATTGAGAAAATGTTCTCAAGATTTCAAACTCTAACTGCTGGATTGAGAGTTCTGGATAAAGGCTACACCAAGGCTGATCATGTAAAGAAGATCATCAAAAGCTTACCCAGAAGATGGGGTCCAATGGTGACTGCATTCAAGATTGCCAAGAATCTGAATGAAGTTTCGTTGGAAGAGCTTATCAGTGCCTTGAGAAGCCATGAAATAGAGCTGGATGCAAACGAGCCTCAGAAGAAAGGTAAGTCTATTGCATTAAAATCTAATGTTAAAAAATGCACTAACGCTTTTCAGGCTAGAGAAGAAGATCCTGAAGAATCAGAATCTGAAGAAGAAGATGAACTGTCCATGATCTCCAGAAGGGTAAACCAACTCTGGAAGAGCAAGCAAAGGAAGTTCAGAGGCTTCAGAAGTTCAAAGAGATTTGAACGAGGAGAATCTTCTGGTGACAGAAGATCTGACAAGAAGAAGGCTGTCTGCTATGAGTGCAATGAGCCTGGACATTACAAGAACGAGTGTCCAAAACTTCAGAAGGAGAATCCCAAGAAGAAGTTTCATAAGAAGAAAGGTCTTATGGCAACATGGGATGACTCAGAATCAGAATCAGACTCTGAAGGAGAGCAGGCCAACTTCGCGCTGATGGCTACAGAAGATGATGGATCAGAATCTACATCAGAATCAGATTCTGAAGAGGTATTTTCTGAACTATCTAGAGAAGAGTTAGTTTCCAGTCTAACAGAACTTCTGGAACTCAAGTCTCAGATTAGTATCAAATACAAGAAGCTGAAAAAGCTATTTGAATTTGAAACTAAGAAGCTTGAAGTGGAGAATTCTGAACTGAAGGAAAAAGTTTTAAACTTATCCAAAAATACTGGATCTCCTTCTGTCTCTGAAAAATCTACTCCAAGTCTGAACAATATTCTGAAAGAATATGACTTAAGTTTCAGAAAGTTTTTATCTAGAAGTATTGGCAGAAGTCAACTTGCTTCTATGATATATGCTGTGTCAGGAAACAAAAGAGCTGGCATTGGTTATGAGGGTGAAATCCCATACAAGCTTGAATTTGTGGATGATATGAAAATATCATACAAGCCTCTGTATAACCAATTTAAATTTGGCCACTCCCATGATATTAGGCACACATCACATGCTCAAAGCTTTCACATAACACACACCAAGAAGCATGTGACAAAACCTAAGAAATATCATGGAACTCAGAACATGAACTATCATTCTGTTCCTCCTATTTCATATAATGCCAAACCCAAGTTCAATCAGAACTTGAGGAAAACTAACAAGAAAGGATCCAAGAAGATGTGGGTACCTAAGGAAAAGATTATTCCTATTGCAGATATCCTTGGCTGCAAAGAAGGAAAAGCACAACATGTCATGGTACCTGGACTCTGGATGCTCGCGACACATGACAGGAAGAAGGTATATGTTCCAAGACCTGGTGCTTAAATCTGCTGGAGAAGTGAAGTTTGGAGGAGATTAGAAGGGCAAAATTATTGGCTCAGGAACTATAAAGTCTGGTAACTCTCCTTCTATTTCTAATGTTCTTCTAGTAGATGGATTAGCTCATAACTTATTGTCCATAAGTCAATTAAGTGACAATGGTTATGACATAATCTTTAATCAAAAGTCTTGCAAGGCTGTAAGTCAGAAGGATGGCTCAATCCTATTTACAGGCAAGAGAAAGAACAACATTTATAAGACAGATCTTCAGGATCTTAAGAATCAGAAGGTGACTTGTCTTATGTCTGTTTCTGAAGAGCAATGGGTCTGGCACAGAAGATTAGGACATGCTAGTTTGAGAAAGATTTCTCAGATTAATAAACTAAATCTTGTCAGAGGACTCCCTAATCTGAAATACAAATCAGATGCTCTTTGTGAAGCATGTCAGAAGGGCAAGTTCTCCAAACCTGCATTCAAGTCTAAGAATGTTGTCTTTTCCTCAAGGCCGTTAGAACTTTTGCACATTGATCTGTTTGGCCCAGTCAAAACAGCATCTGTCAAAGGGAAGAAATATGGATTAGTCATCGTTGATGATTATAGCCGCTGGACATGGGTAAAGTTCTTGAAACACAAGGATGATTCTCATTCAGTGTTCTTTGAATTCTGCACTCAGACCCAAACTGAGAAGGAGTGTAAAATCATAAAGGTCGGAAGTGATCATGGTGGTGAATTTGAGAACAAATTCTTTGAGGAGTTCTTCAAAGAAAATGGTATTGCCCATGATTTCTCTTGTCCTAGAACTCCACAACAAAATGGAGTTGTAGAACGAAAGAATAGGACTCTACAAGAAATGGCCAGAACCATGATCAACGAAACCAATATGGCTAAGCACTTCTGGGCAGAAGCAATAAACACTGCATGTTATATTCAGAATAGAATCTCTATAAGACCTATTCTAAATAAGACTCCTTATGAATTGTGGAAGAACAGAAAGCCCAACATTTCATATTTTCATCCTTTTGGATGTGTTTGTTTTATTCTGAACACTAAAGATCATCTTGGTAAGTTTGATTCTAAGGCACAAAAGTGTTTCCTTCTTGGATATTCTGAACGCTCTAAAGGCTACAGAGTATACAATACTGAAACATTGGTTGTAGAAGAATCAATCAATATCAAGTTTGATGATAAGCTTGGTCTTGAAAAGCCAAAGCAGTTTGAAAATTTTGCAGATATTGATATTGATATCTCAGAAGTTGAAGAACCAAGAAGAAAAGTTTCAGAAGCTGAAAACCAAAGCAGCAAAGAATCAGAAGATCAAATTGCTGCATCCTTGGAAAATCTGAGAATTTCTGAAGAACCAACTATCAGAAGGTCATCTAGACTCACATCTTCTCACTCAGAAGATGTCATTAATGGAAAGAAAGATGATCCTATCAGAACAAGAGCATTCCTCAAGAACAATGCTGAATGTCAATTAGGTCTGGTTTCTCTGATCGAGCCAACTTCTGTTGACCAAGCTCTAGAAGATACGGACTGGATAATTGCCATGCAAGAAGAGTTAAATCAGTTTACAAGGAATGATGTTTGGGATCTTGTTCCAAGACCTAAAGGATTCAATATTATAGGAACAAAATGGGTTTTCAGAAACAAGCTGAGTGAGAAAGGTGAAGTGGTAAGAAACAAAGCCAGACTGGTGGCTCAGGGTTATAGTCAGCAAGAAGGGATTGACTATACAGAAACCTTTGCACCAGTGGCCAGGTTAGAATCTATTTGTCTATTAATTTTTTTTGCCACTCATCACAACATCACTCTTTATCAGATGGATGTTAAGAGTGCCTTCTTAAATGGTTACATAGATGAAGAAGTTTATGTCCATCAACCTCCTGGTTTTGAAGACTCCATGTCTCCAAATCATGTTTTTAAATTAAAGAAATCATTATACGGATTGAAACAAGCTCCTAGAGCTTGGTATGAACGTTTGAGTTCTTTCCTTCTGGAAAATGGTTTCACTAGAGGGAAAGTGGACACTGCTCTCTTCTGTAAAACATTTAAAAAGGATATTTTAATTTGTCAAATATATGTTGATGATATTATCTTTGGAACATCTAATGCTACACTTGGAAAGGAGTTTGCTGAGTCTATGCAGGCTGAGTTTGAGATGAGCATGATGGGTGAACTCAAGTATTTCCTTGGGATTCAAATCAATCAAACATCAGAAGGAACGTATGTTCATCAAACCAAGTATGTGAAAGAACTTCTGAAGAAGTTTAATCTTTCTGACTGCAAAGAAGCCAAAACTCATATGCATCCAACATGCATACTAGGTAAGGATGAGGTAAGTAAGAAGGTAGATCAGAAGTTGTACAGAGGTATGATTGGATCTCTTCTATATTTAACTGCTTCTAGACCTGACATTCTGTTCAGTGTTTGTTTGTGTGCTAGATTCCAATCAGATCCTAGAGAACCTCACTTAACTGCTGTTAAGAGAATTCTAAGGTATTTGAAAGGTACTACTAATGTTGGTTTAGTCTACAGAATATCTGAAGAATACAACTTAGTAGGATTCTGTGATGCTGACTATGCTGGAGATAGAATTGAAAGGAAGAGTACTTCTGGAAGTTGTCAATTTCTTGGAAGTCACCTAATCTCCTGGTACAGCAAGAAGCAAGCAACCAGTGCTCTTTCAACAACAGAAGCAGAATATGTTGCTGCTGCTGGTTGTAGCACACAAATGCTCTGGATGAAAAGTCAGTTAGAAGATTATCAAATATTTGAGAATAACATTCCTATCTTCTGTGATAATACTTCTGCTATATGTTTATCTAAGAATCCTATCTTACATTCAAAAGCTAAACACATTGAGATTAAACATCATTTCATAAGGGACTATGTTCAGAAGGGTGTTTTTTCTTTAAACTTTGTGGATACAGACCATCAGTGGGATGATATCTTTACAAAACCCCTGGCTGAAGATAGGTTTAAGTTCATTCTGAAGAATATCAGTATGGATTTATGCCCAGAATGAGAAGATGAGAAAATCTTATGTATGGCTATCTTCTGAAATGAGATTGGATTAATGTTTTATAAGAAGTTCTGATCTTAAATCAATTAGAAGTAGTGACTCGTTTATTACTAACGTTTCATTGTCTAAGTTGATTCAGAATATCTTTTAAAGTAAATACAGCTGTATCTAGCTTTCCAGATGGTAACACGTGTCTACCCTATTTGGACAAGCATGCGTGCAGTTGAGGAGGCGCCTTTCCTAGGTAATTGTTCTATCACTTCATTTGTCATCATTTCTCTCTCCTCGTGTCACGTAACATTAAATGCTATTCATCATTTCAGTTTATTTTTTTATTCTTCAAACGCTTCTTTTCCCTCTTATATTTCTCTTTCTTGCATTCAGTTTCCTTTTTGCTATCTCTCTCTCTCTCTCTCTCTCTCTCTCTCTCTCTCTTTGCATTCATATCATAAACCCTAGCGGTTCTCACTATCTGCAAAGTCACCATGAATCCTTCGTCAAGCTCACCAAATCAAGAAACTGACCGCAAACAAAAGAGAATGGCATCTGATGAACCTGAAAACAAACCAAAAAGGGTAAGGATCACCTACGATCCTCTCAAGGTGAATCCTTTTGAAGGTATGATGTCTGGAAACTACTCTAGACGTGTGTATCAACCCCTTGAAGGTATCCCTGAATCACCTCCCTCTTCACAGACCTCCACCACCTCTTCTTTTTCTTTCACCTCTCTGGAACCACCATCTTCACCATCTGATATCCTTCTCCCTCTACCCATCTCACAGATATCTCCTCACCGCTCTCACACCCTTTTCCCACCAGAACACCTAACCCCTACAGTTTTGTGTTTCCTGACTCCAGATTCACAGTCAACCCTCCTACACCTACCACTCATGCTTATCTAGAGCATTTACACTCAGATGTAAATAGCTGGTTGGAGATTCTGGGTGCTGCTCACCTTAATCATCTGGATGAGTACGCTACCTGCAACCTCTGGGACACCTTTCTCCAGGATTTTCTGGTTAGGGCTACGGAATGTCCAGAGAAGGATCATGACTGAAGCACCTGGTGCTCGTGGTCTTCTCTTGGAAGTTGGTGAAAGCAGCTATCACCATCTCATCAGGAACAGAAGAGTTCTTGAAGAGAGGATACCTGCAGATGAGATGGAAGAAGGAAACCCCTGCAGAGACATTGTGGTATGGAGACCAAGGTTTCCAGTGCTGACTGGAGATTTTCAATGGCTGTTCAATTGGTTCAGAATGAACCCTTCTGAAAGCGCTCCTCACATGGTCTTTCCAGAAGTGGTTTATCCTGCAGAAGTTGCTGGTCCAATTCCTCCAACAAACCTTGCAGCTATTCTTCAGGCATTGGAAGTTGGAGCTTCTGTGTTGCCCGAGCCAGAATATGCTGAGGCTGAAGACCTTCCAGAAGATCACTGACCGGATTCATGACATACTGGCGCAGATTTTGTCTAGGCTAGGGTCTTAGTCTTTGGTCTTTGTAGTTTTCTTTGGTTGCTGCATCTGCTTATTCAGCATACTTCTTTTGTAACTCTGTTGGTTTAATCAATGAAAAGCTTTTTCTGCATAACTCTTGTACTTCTGCTTATTTTATCAATGACTATTTGGTTCTCTTTCCATTTGTCCTGTGGTTACACCTGAATCTTTTACATTCTTTTTGATGTTATGACAAAAAGGGGGAGAAATAGTGATAAATGATTTGATTTATATTAGCAGTTGCTGGGAAGAAAGCCCCCACATTACTAACAGAAGCTGCAAGCTTCATATGTTTCTAAGTTGTTTTGCAGGATTGAAAGCTCAACATTAGAAGCAAAATCATGAGGAATCGCAAATTTTGTAAAAGGAATATGCTCATGGAAACTGAAGCAAGCTGAGTGCTATGAAGCTTCAGAATCAGAAGCAGGAAGAAAGAAGTGTGATGATATTCTGATAGAATATGCATTAACTTATTTTCTGTCCTTAACATGTTCTGATAATCCTATATCTTATCATATATAATCTGATGCATTATGTATGTTCTGATATATATGTGATAAGTTATGATTTATTCATGCTACAACTTTTGTTGTGGAGTTTGTTCTGTAACATTTCAGAATGTAGAAGATGCTCTGATGATGCTCAAGTACATTCAACAATGTTCTGATACAATCTAGCATGGAATAATTCAAGAAGAAATTCAAGCTCTGAAGCTGTCCGCTGGAAGCAAGAATCAGAAGCTGTGAATGTTCCGAGGATCAAAGAAATTCAAGTTCTGAAGCTGTCCGATGGAAGCAGGAATCAGAAGCTGTAAATGTTCTGAGGATCTAAAGAAATTCAATGTTCTGAAGCTGTCCTATGGAAGCAGAAATCAGAAGCAGTGAATGTTCTGAAGTTCAAGCATATGTGAACGTCTCTACTGAAATACTCAGGGAAGTCTTTTATTTATAAAATTCTTCTAGTATTAATTTCAGGGGGAGATTACTCATCTCAGGGGGAGATTGTTAATCTCAGGGGGAGACACATTCACATTATGTTTATATGCTTATGCTATAACTGTGTAATTGTCTTTTGCCGTCTGTTATTCTGATTGCAAATTCATATCATTTATATATGTTTTTGTCATCATCAAAAAGGGGGAGATTGTTAGAACAAGAATTGTTCTGATCAATAATCTTAGTTTTGATGATAACAATGTATATGAATTTTGCTCAAGATAATGTGGTACTCTAATCCTATGCAATTTCCTTTTACAGGAAATATATAAAGAGTATGCACAAATCAGCGCTAAGAAGCTTTGACTCAGAAGGTTCAGTATGCAACTTCGGCACATGGTCTGGCAAGACATCAGAAGATGGTCAAGCAGAATCAGAACATGGTCTATTAGAAGCATCAGAAGAACTTGAGTTCAGAAGCAGAAGCACTGAAGTCATGGAATCAGGCTCAGAAGCATATCAAGATCAGAAGATCAGAAGATGCTCTGCACCAAGCTGTTTGTACTCTGATGATATTCAACGTAGTATTTACAAAGAACAAATCAGAATCAAGTACTAGATGGCAAGCTACGCTGACTGACAAAAGGAACGTTAGAAGCTATTAACTGTAACGTCAGTAGTCACAGCAAACGCAAGGCTCGAGGTAGTTGACAAAAGAGTGAAACATTAAATGCAATGCTGTACGGAATACGCAAAGCATTAAATGCTCCCAACGGTCATCTTCTCAAAACGCCTATAAATATGAAGTTCTGATGAGAAGCAAGGTTACGAATTTTGGACGCACTTTGAACGAATTTTGAACTATCTCTGATATTATCTTGTTGTTCACTTCAAAAGCTATCAAACTTCATCTTCAACCTCACTACATTACTGTTGTAATACTTTAGTGAGTCTAAGCTTAAATCTGTAAGAGAAATATCACAGTTTGTGATTATCGCTTTTAAGAAGCAATTGTAATACTCTTAGAATTTGTTTACATTAAATTGTAAAGGACTAGAGTGATCGGGTTGAGATCAGTATACTCTAGAGAAGTCTTAGAAGGTCTCTAAGCAGTTGTTCCTAGAGTGATCAAGTTGTGATCAGAAGACTCTAGAAGACTTAGAAGTTGTCTAAGTGGAAAACCATTGTAATCTCGTGTGATTAGTGGATTAAATCCTCAGTTGAGGTAAATCACCTTGTATAGGGTGGACTGGAGTAGTTTAGTTAACAACGAACCAGGATAAAAATACCTGTGCAAATTATTTTTTATCTTACGAGTTTTTGAAACTACACTTATTCAATCCCCCCCCCCCTTCTAAGTGTTTTTCTATCCTTCAGTTAATTCTATATTGGAACAACAAATTTGAAGACCTTGATTGTATCAGAAATTAGTTCTATATTGGAATAGCAAATTTTTTGTGATTGAAGACCCAAATCCATTTGGGAATAGGTTATAAATAGAGGACTTTGTAACCTAGAAAAATAGGACAACCACTAAGCATATAACGATGTAGTTATTAGGGTTTGTCAAGGTAAACCTCCCGGCCTGTGGGAAGGTTACCTATGTGATCCTCGAAGCTTGTAGGAAAGAGGAGTATTGTTCTTAGAGGATGCTTTGAAGAAACTCCAAGTTCGTGGTCATAGTCAAGGTTCTTGACTAGGGATTATCATGGAAGTATGTCTTCCAAAATTTTGATATTTGGAATTAGAAGGAGATGGATATTAGGCCGTTACTACAGCTCCTGAGACTGGAGAACTGTAAAACATCATTGCGATGATTGGAAGTAGGATGGGGATATCCCATATCTAAGGAGGACCTAGGTAGAAGGGTCAATGGGTAGGGATTGGGTGAGTGGTAAGCTTGGGACTAGTTTAGCTTCAAATTAATACTACTGATAGTGGACTTCATTCCTGACTTGGTATGCCCCTAGAGTAGGTGTGATTTCATCGAACTGTGTCAACAATTTCTAGTGTCTTTTATCTTTCCGTTTGGCATAATTCTGGGTATAATCTTTGCTGATGATTTTTGACATATCACATGTCTTGACATCTGGATCTGTTATGCCAGAATTTCACCAATCTTCATCAGCATATAAATTAGATTCTTGAACATGAGTTTTCTTAAAGGACTTCATCTCTGACATAACTTTCTTTTTTGTTACTGATACTCCAGTAGATGTTCCAAATTTGGACTCAATCTTTTTTGGATCAGTATCTTTTTCCTTCTTGGCTTTTAGTAGGAGATCCTTTTTATCCTCAGCAGTTTTGTTTGATTTTCTCGTGTTGAAATGCAGCTGGAGAGGAGGAATAACCAGTAAGGTATTTTAAATGCAAAGAGAGTTAACTTTTTGTAACGATTCCTTGCTTGTAACAACAACTCAGTCAATGAGAGAGTGCTTGAATGACGTTAAATCATTCTTAGAAACAGTGCACCACTCGTCATAAAAGAGAGATATTGTTTTGTTCTCCTTGATCTCTTTCCAAGCATTGATTGCGGAAAAATGTTCCAACATTTGAAATGACAATATTTTCTATGTTATTAGAACAGGCTTCTCTGAATTTGTACGCTTCATTAGATGAGAAAGAAATAAGGTCGTTGACACGCCTCCCAGACAATACCTGCTATGATTCTTCAGTAGTACAAAATTCCCAAGTTACCTTTCAAAACTCTCAAAATGGAAAGTCTCGAAAGACTTAAAAATATCTCCTAGTAGCTTTTCTTAAGTTCCAAGCTTAGCAGAAATAATATTGCCTTTAGCAAATCCCTTGATAATGATATGACCAATAAAACGATCTTTGACCTGCTATGCCACCTGGCATCCTTGAATGTTTGGACTTAAACCATTTGTGCACAGTACAATGCCATGTCAAACAGTCTATAGCCCCAAAAGCCACGATGGACTGAGCATGGTGAACCTGGTTGTTTGGAACAAAATGAATTTGGTTAAGCTTCTATGGAATTTAAGTGGAAAATTATATAGTTTATGACTTAAATGGGTGCATATCTACTACTTAAAGAAGCAAACCCTAATGGATGTGAAAGTGAAAGATAACTACTCATGGATTATGAAAAATATTCTCAAACAAAAGGATGGCATCAACCTGATACCATCTTAAAATAAAATGGCATAACAGCAAAATTTCAACATGAAGATGATGTATTATGCACTGCAATATATCACCCCAAAGGTGGATAGCGTGCCACGAGAGATTGGCAACAAAGGAGAGGCTTCATAAATAGGGGTTGATCAATAATACAAGGTGTTGTTTTTGCATAGAAGTGGAGAGTCAACAACACCTACTGTTTGAATGTTAGGCGATGAGCACTATTTGGGTAAAGGTTTTGAATTGGATAGTTCAGAACAACAAAGGCAAAGGCAATCGGGCTATGATTTTGAAACAGGAAGCTACAGAATGCGTCTATGAAATTTGGCAACACATAAATGACAAGAGTTTTGGAAATGATATACAAAATAAGAATATAGTAGATAGGATTATAGACATGATAGTGTATATAGTTTGGAACAATAGGAAGTTACGAGTTCATTTGGTTAAGTTAATGCTTAACTAGTCTTTTTTGTTTGTTTTGATCTTTTTGGACTGGATCCGAGCGATCGCCTTGTATAGCTTGTTATAAACCCATAAAAAATAGTGACATTTTTAGCAATTTAAGTTTACCCGACAACCGCATGTATAACTACCAATATCTTTAACCTACTACTTAAAGTTAGAAAAAACTAAAAAAAGAACTTAAGATCACAAAGCATAACCATCTGCCAACCTAACTACTTAAAGATTCTATAACACATAGACATCACAAGTAACAAATAAATGAGAATTTAATTCTATCGAACCCCCACAAAGGGGACAAGAGGCATCATTAGGGTTAACAATTAATTACCCCACTTAAGCAAATTCTCTCTAAATGAAAACTTATATTGTAAAAGCTATAAAAAATACTATCGCTTTAGAGAAAGTCCAAACATTTCAAATACTAGATAAAATCAAGTTCGCAAACTACAAATAATATTATTGAAAATACATTATGTTATATATTCCTTAATATTGTTGTAGCAATTCTAAAGAAAAACTAATATTAGGTTGATTTGATTTTTCCGACTCTCTTTAAACACTTAAAAGTTCAATACTACGTGATAACAACAAATTAACTAAATCCTACATACTTCAAATTTGTAATTAAACTAATATCTTTGTGCGCATAATCTCTTCTTTGTTTATTGGTAGAAAGATTTTAAAGTCTCGCATTAATTGGAAATATAGTGTTAAAATAGTTTATATAGAGTCACATTGCTCACTTTACAAATCCGTTTTGTAAAGTTGTGTTAGGACAAACTCTAATATTTATTAGTAGTTTTGATTGTATATACTTTCACATCACATTATTACACAACTAGGGGTGGCAAACGGGCATGCCCGCCCCGTTTAGGCCCACCCCGCAAAAGCCCGCAAAAAAACGGGGCGGGGCGGTGCGGGCTTTTTTAAGAGTGCGGGTCTAAAACCTTGCCCCGCCCTGCAAAAAAGTGAGAGCGGGGCGGAGAAAGCCCGCGGGCATTCGGTTTTTTAGGCCTAAAAATAGTAAAATTCTATGAAAAACAAATGCCCGCAAAAGCCCACAAAAAAACGGGGCGGGGCGGGGCGGGCACATTAAAGAGAACGGGCCTAAAACCTTGCCCCGCCCCGCGAAAAAGTGCGGGTAAAACGGGCTTTCCCCGCGGGCCGGGCCCGTTTTGCCACCCCTTTCACAACCATCAAGTCTATTTTAGTCTAATCATATACATGTAACATTGTACGGATAAGATCAAAGGTATTTTACTTTATTTGAGGCAATTCTTAATATTGGAAATTCCATCGAAATTGAACTTACAATAGTGTTTTCTCCAACTTATTTTAATAAGAACCTTAAAGACTATTTTGCTAATATACTTGTACAATCATATATAGAATGTACAGTTATCGAACATAGATTTCTCAAACTGCTCCACCGCAACAACACTCAGACGGCTTTGCACAAAAGCTGCCAGAAAAATCTCTATTCGAACAAATTATGGCACAGGTTACAACAGAACATCCTTGCAGCCCAACGCAAACTGTGACTACTCCTGCTGCAATTATGGAAACAATGCACACAGTTAGGAGAAGGATGAATTTAAACTTATTAGAAGTTCTTATAGTAATCAGAACAATACTTAAATATTAGCTTCACCTATCTTAGGTTGATTACCGCTTTCTACACTCTCAGCAGCATTATTGCCATTCAGAAATAATGCTACAACAAGGACAGCTAGAACAACTGAAGCACTGCTTTTAGCCATAAAGCTATTTTTTTTTTATTCTTAATGATAATCTTGTTTTGCATGGAATAAAATTGGCTTGATATGACTCCAATTTATAGCACTATATGTTTCCTTAAAAGAGAACTAGTAACAAACCCGTGCATACGCACGGGTTCTGTTCGGTTACGCGAATTTGGATACATCATTGATTTTAAAAAAAACGTTAAAAAAAAATTAGATTAATAATTGATTATTTCATATATAAAAATATTTAGATCAATAATATATTTTTTCCCGTATACCATTTTTGGATTAAAAATATTTAATCATAAATACCATTTCTCGTATATAAAAATATTTAAATCAATAATAGATTTTTTTTCCCGTACAGATTTCATTGTTGTTTAGGTATCATTCACAAAAATATTTGGATCAATAGTAAATTTCGTATATAAGATTATTTAGATCAATAATAAATTTTTTCCCGTATACCATTTTTAAAAAAAAAATATTTAGATCAATAATATAATTTTCGTATATTAAAATATTTAGATCAATAATATATTTTTTCCCGTATACCATTTTTTATCAAAAATATTTGATCATAAATACAATTTCTCGTATATAAAAATATTTAGGTCAATAATATATTTTTTCCCGTATACAGACTTCATTTTTGTTTAGGTATCATTCACAAAAATAAGGGTATTTTGGACTTTTCCACAACCATTAATTTTCTTATATTATAGATTGATAGATTTTTTTTTGGAAGAAGGAAGTGAGAAAGTGATGAAAGAGAAAAAAAATAGAGAATAGAGAGAGATTTGATAAGTTTGATAAAATATAAAAGTTGTATTATTTTAATAATAAAATTAAGAACTTTATGGTACAAAGACCAAAAAAACCACAATTTTAATGTGGTGGCAAAAAATCAAATAAGGGTATTTTGGACTTTTCCACAACCATTAATTTTCTTATATTATAGATTAGAGATTGATAGTTTTTTTTTTTTTTGGAAGAAAGATGTGAGAAATTGATGAAAGAGAAAAAAATAGAGAATAGAGAGAGATTTGATAAGTTTGATAAAATATAAGAGTTGAATTATTTTAATAATAAAATTAAGAACTTTATGGTACAAAGACCAAAAAACCACAATTTTAATGTGGTGGCAAAAAATCAAATAAGGGTATTTTAGACTTTTCCACAACCATTAACATTCTTATATTATAGATTGTAAAATTTTTTTGGAAGAAAGAAGTGAGAAAGTGATGAAAGAGAAAAAAATAGAGAATAGAGAGAGATTTGATAAGTTTGATAAAATATAAGAGTTGTATTATTTTAATAATAAAATTAAGAACTTTATGGTACAAATACCAAAAAACCACAATTTTAATGTGGTGGCAAAAAATCAAATAACGGTATTTTAGACTTTTCCACAACCAATAATTTTCTTATATTATAGATTAGAGATTGATAGTTTTTTTTTTGGAAGAAAGAAGTGAGAAATTGATGAAAGAGAAAAAAATAGAGAATAGAGAGAGATTTGATAAGTTTGATAAACTATAAGAGTTGTATTATTTTAATAATAAAATTAAGAACTTTATGGTACAAAGACCAAAAAACCACAATTTTAATGTGGTGGCAATAAATCAAATAAGGGTATTTTAGACTTTTCCACAACCATTAACATTCTTATATTATAGATTGTAAATTTTTTTTGGAAGAAAGAAGTGAGAAAGTGATGAAAGAGAAAAAAATAGAGAATAGAGAGAGATTTGATAAGTTTGATAAAATATAAGAGTTGTATTATTTTAATAATAAAATTAAGAACTTTATGGTACAAATACCAAAAAACCACAATTTTAATGTGGTGGCAAAAAATCAAATAACGGTATTTTAGACTTTTCCACAACCAATAATTTTCTTATATTATAGATTAGAGATTGATAGTTTTTTTTTTGGAAGAAAGAAGTGAGAAATTGATGAAAGAGAAAAAAATAGAGAATAGAGAGAGATTTGATAAGTTTGATAAACTATAAGAGTTGTATTATTTTAATAATAAAATTAAGAACTTTATGGTACAAAGACCAAAAAACCACAATTTTAATGTGGTGGCAATAAATCAAATAAGGGTATTTTAGACTTTTCCACAACCATTAACATTCTTATATTATAGATTGTAAATTTTTTTTGGAAGAAAGAAGTGAGAAAGTGATGAAAGAGAAAAAAATAGAGAATAGAGAGAGATTTGATAAGTTTGATAAAATATAAGAGTTGTATTATTTTAATAATAAAATTAAGAACTTTATGGTACAAATACCAAAAAACCACAATTTTAATGTGGTGGCAAAAAATTAAATAACGGTATTTTAGACTTTTCCACAACCAATAATTTTCTTATATTATAGATTAGAGATTGATAGTTTTTTTTTTTGGAAGAAAGAAGTGAGAAATTGATGAAAGAGAAAAAAATAGAGAATAGAGAGAGATTTGATAAGTTTGATAAACTATAAGAGTTGTATTATTTTAATAATAAAATTAAGAACTTTATGGTACAAAGACCAAAAAACCACAATTTTAATGTGGTGGCAAAAAATCAAATAAGGGTATTTTAGACTTTTCCACAACCATTAACATTCTTATATTATAGATTGTAAATTTTTTTTGGAAGAAAGAAGTGAGAAAGTGATGAAAGAGAAAAAAATAGAGAATAGAGAGAGATTTGATAAGTTTGATAAAATATAAGAGTTGTACTATTTTAATAATAAAATTAAGAACTTTATGGTACAAAGACCAAAAAACCACAATTTTAATGTGGTGGCAAAAAATCAATTAAGGGTATTTTTGACTTTTCCACAACCATTAATTTTCTTATATTATAGATAGATTAGAGATTGATAGTTTTTTTTTGGAAGAAAGAAGTGAGAAATTGATGAAAGAGAAAAAAAATAGAGAATAGAGAGAGATTTGATAAGTTTGATAAAATATAAGAGTTGTATTATTTTAATAATAAAATTAAGAACTTTATGGTACAAAGACCAAAAAACCACAATTTTAATGTGGTGGCAAAAAATCAAATAAGGGTATTTTAGACTTTTCCACAACCATTAACATTCTTATATTATAGATTGTAAATTTTTTTTGGAAGAAAGAAGGGAGAAAGTGATGAAAGAGAAAAAAATAGAAAATAGAGAGAGATTTGATAAGTTTGATAAAATATAAGAGTTGTATTATTTTAATAATAAAATTAAGAACTTTATGTTACAAATACCAAAAAACCACAATTTTAATGTGGTGGCGAAAAATCAAATAACGGTATTTTAGACTTTTCCACAACCATTAATTTTCTTATATTATAGATTAGAGATTGATAGTTTTTTTTTGGAAGAAAGAAGTGAGAAATTGATGAAAGAGAAAAAAATAGAGAATAGAGAGACATTTGATAAGTTTGATAAACTATAAGAGTTGTACTATTTTAATAATAAAATTAAGAACTTTATGGTACAAAGACCAAAAAACCACAATTTTAATGTGGTGGCAAAAAATCAATTAAGGGTATTTTTGACTTTTCCACAACCATTAATTTTCTTATATTATAGATTAGAGATTGATAGTTTTTTTTTTGGAAGAAAGAAGTGAGAAATTGATGAAAGAGAAAAAAAATAGAGAATAGAGAGAGATTTGATAAGTTTGATAAAATATAAGAGTTGTATTATGAAATTCTGGTAAGACAGAACCCGGATGTCATATACGATGTCGTGACATCTGGTCTGTCATCAGTTTAGCTGAGGCAGTACATACAGATCCCTCAATTATTTATTACTTCTAACATCCAGAAGTCTGGAAGTGTTGGAATCACAGAGATTCTGTGTTAGCACAGTCATTAAATCACACACTGATGTCAGGCACGATGTTATGACATCCAAACTGAACTTACAAATAAACAATGCAGAAACATAACCAACACAACAGAATTGTTCACCCAGTTCGGTTCAATCAACCTACTCTGGGGGCATACCAAGCCAGGGATGAAGTCCACTATTAGCAGTATCAATTCAGAGCTAAACTCCCAGTTTACAACTCCTCACTTAATCACTACCCAATGACCCCTCTACCTAGGTTCTCCCTAGATATGGAATATCTCCATTCCACTCCCAATCATACCAATGATGTCTAGCAGTCAACACCTCAGCCACTGCATTGACGGCTTAATTACCAACATTCAAAACACACAAATAAACATATCTTAGAGTTGCTTCAAAGCTTCCTCCAAGCACACAACTCCACTCATTGCTTTACAACTTCTGAGTGAATAAAACAAACCTCTTACCTACAGGCTTCGAGGCACAAATCAGTGACCTTCCCACAAACCGGGAGGTTCACCTACACGGCTAATCCTAATAGTTACATCTTTCTAAACGCCGGCTAGCTACCTAAACTAGGTTACAAAGTTTCCTATTTATAACCTATTCCCAACTGGACTTGGGCTTACAATCACAACATTATTTGCTGTTACAAATCACAGAAAACTTTCTGCTAAAAACAAGGTCTTCAATCATAAGTTTCCTAATTTATCTTCATAATTGGAAACTGCATAATTCTCCAATATTCTAATCTTGATTCTCTTGACCTTTAAACCTGCCACATAGGATTGCATAATATTCAAAAGAATATTCTGCATCTTTTAAAACCAAAACTGAATCTTTATATTCCAGCTCAGCAGGCGCGTGACAGCTAAATATAACAGTAACTGCTGTCAAATACTGATGTCACAGAGCATGTCGTGACATTCCATGTTCTGCATAAATCACAGCAAACAGTATTCTTCACTTCAATTCTCAGCTTCTCACATATCAGGGTGCCAAAAAGACAGCCCATGATTTGTTCTATTACTGATGTACAATCAGCACAATCTTTAGTTTCCCAAAATAAAGACTGAGATAAATAAGGAAACATAATAGAAATAGAATAGAAAATGTAGCAGCTACTGCTGTCAAACACTGATGTCATGACGTCGAGCATGACATCCAACTCACAGCATGTATTAGCTTACACAACCAGAACCTGCATAACCTTTAACACTACACACCACATGTCATGACCTTAGTCAAGACAACAGAATACACATGAATGTTTTACCACAAAATGCAGCCAATCAAAACATCTACAATCTCCCCCTTTGGCAAATTTTTGGCTAAAACATTCTGTCACCACATTAGAGAAACATAGTAGAAAAACATCTAGCAAACTACCAGTTATGCAAAGCACATCAAAACATCAGTCGTGCTGAACAAGTTCCACAAGCTACACTATCACATAACATGAACAGAACCAACTTGTTCAATATGATCTGGGGTGAACCATCTTGTTCAATATGATCTGGGGTGACACTCTCTTCTCCCCCTGTTTGGCCATAAATGTTGCCAAAGCAACGTACAGCTCCCCCTTAAAAGTTACTCTTCATGACATGACCACGACACACACAAAAAACACCATCTGATAATCTTTAGATACCACTTCGCCACCAGCTTGATTAGAATACAATAAGTCACCCACAATGGGAGATCTATATTACAAGATGCACTCTTTCATAGATAGCTCATAACTTCTACCACAAGCTCCAAGAGGTGAATAGAAAACACCTCCTTTTTGTCTTCAACTTATTACTCTTCTGCCCAAAAGTAATTTGTCTAAGACTATCCTCAAGAATAATCAGCTGCCATATGTTGATTATCTTGATCCTTCGAACCCACTTCTGAGATGAACCAAATGTCAACACATTGTGTTTTAACATCTAGCTGTTGAATTCAGCTCCTTCTTCTGCCACTTGAAAGAACTTCCTCCCTTTACAGAACCAGAGTTCAATGCTCTCATAGACCTGATTGTGAAACCAAGTTTGAGTACGCAACCTCCATCCTGCAGTTATGCAGTTATGTCATCCAAGCTCACACTTTTATGAATCCCTGCTTCTTTTCCAACAACATTAGACACTCTGATGCATGAGTCATCAGAAGGACTAGTTAGAGACTAATCCTCTAGCTGTACCAAGGATGCCACTTCCTTGAGCAAAGCTATTTCCATGATGTCAAGAATACTGCCACTTGTTCTTGACTTCACAGTGTGCATTAGCCAATGCACTTCCTTACCTAGATCAGAAATAAACTGATCCAAGTAACCACCATCAAGATTATGATGTCTTCTTCTTCTTGTGCACTCCAAAGCTGAACATGTTTCTTGCCAGGAAACCTTTTTCAGTGATCATATGCTTCTGCTGCCACCAAAGAGATAGATCTTAAAACAATTGCACTATCCTTCCTGTACATGGTCTTGAAGAAGAGATGTTCCAACATCTTTAAGAACATCAGTTATCTTGAACTTCCAAGGATAATCAATTAAATACTTGTACTTTGCACAAATAACAATTGATCTTAAATCCTTTCCCAGTTAGATTCACCCTTAGGAAAGAGAGAGATGAATCTTTCCTTACAAATGTGTCACACAACAACCAGAACCCATGTGACATCGTTCAATAGCCAACTAAACACAAGGCTGAATCAGACGTGGGGAGGTTAACCAAATCTCCCCCTCAAACAAGCAATCATGGAAACTCCACACAGCTTATCCATGCATTGTACATAAAAGTCTCATTATACAACATCCCTACTAGAGGCAACTAACTCCATGAGTTATACCTATACATACTTCATACACCAGTTGAGGATACTATACTTACATAAACCATGGTTAACAGAGATACCATGCAGCGGAAAACAACTAAAATTTATCCTCAATAAACCTCAGGCCTAAAACAATAACCTTTGCATCAGTCAGCTACACATCATTCATGATTAAGGGATAATATATGCCATATCTCAACAAGGTTTCTGGAACAGATTCACTTATGACATAACTCCTGAAAATACCTCAGATTCCACACAGTAATCTGACTCCCTTGAATCATCACACAATATTCAAAACCATATTTCATTATGCACGATACACAGTATTCAGCTTTCAACACTAACTGTTCTATGGTTAAGAAAACAATTCACACATCTGGTTCCTTTGATCAAAAGGACATACCAGATACAAGCTCATCTTTGGATTTTCATAGAGGTCTTGAAAAGAAAACATGAATGAATCCTTTCACTTACACTGAGCTCTTCTTCCAACTCCCATAAGCTTATGCCTGAAATAAACTAACATTTGGGATGGAAGGTTCAATTGATTGTATTCTGACCAATCAACACAAAAAGCAGATGTCTCCTCTTCCAGATCAGGAGTAGGTTCCAAACAAATGTACTCACACTACATAAGTTCAGCACCAGAACATCTGTTCTTCAACTGGTAGCTGCAAACCAGTATGCCATCAGTTCCTTCTTCTTGGAACACACAATTCTTGACAATCTTGAAGATCATCAAACAACTTTGCAGATGAATATGAGGAACACTGATCATTTGAACCTCTTCAACCTCAATAACCATGCCTTTATGAGTGGACTTGAGAAAAGATCTCAAGTATCTTTGACACTTGTACTAAAGTTGAGAACAATCTGCTACAAATTCTGTTGAAAACCATATAACCCTAGAGATTATGCATCAGATGCTATGCAGCAGAAAATAGCCATATATCAACAGAGATTACACAATGCTTACTCCCAGAACCAGTTGTAAGCATGACATCCAAGAATTGCAGCTGAACAATCCAACGATATGCTTGCTTCTTCTTCAAGCAACACAACAAGACCTAACCAATATTCTGACCAGAAAGAAACAGATAAGCACAAGGAATACCTTATCATTAACTTCACTCCCGCATGAAGTTTTTGACAATCTTCTTCTCTGTACCTTGCTATATGCTGAATAAAACACCCCAAATTCTTCACTCCCGCATGAATCATTTGGATATCCTTGAAATCAGTAACACCATCTTCCCTTGCCAAGAGAAAACACCTGTTATGGTCAGTTTGGTCCAGTCTTCCACACATAGGTCCATCCTCCACTTCTAGGGACCATTCAATATGAACATGAATGTTCAAACAATCAACTACCTCCAACAACCAGAAAGTATCTCCCATGGATCTCATCCAGAAACAGACAGGATGCCTGCTCTGATACCAATTGAAATTCTGGTAAGACAGAACCCGGATGTCATATACGATGTCGTGACATCTGGTCTGTCATCAGTTTAGCTGAGGCAGTACATACAGATCCCTCAATTATTTATTACTTCTAACATCCAGAAGTCTGGAAGTGTTGGAATCACAGAGATTCTGTGTTAGCACAGTCATTAAATCACACACTGATGTCAGGCACGATGTTATGACATCCAAACTGAACTTACAAATAAACAATGCAGAAACATAACCAACACAACAGAATTGTTCACCCAGTTCGGTTCAATCAACCTACTCTGGGGGCATACCAAGCCAGGGATGAAGTCCACTATTAGCAGTATCAATTCAGAGCTAAACTCCCAGTTTACAACTCCTCACTTAATCACTACCCAATGACCCCTCTACCTAGGTTCTCCCTAGATATGGAATATCTCCATTCCACTCCCAATCATACCAATGATGTCTAGCAGTCAACACCTCAGCCACTGCATTGACGGCTTAATTACCAACATTCAAAACACACAAATAAACATATCTTAGAGTTGCTTCAAAGCTTCCTCCAAGCACACAACTCCACTCATTGCTTTACAACTTCTGAGTGAATAAAACAAACCTCTTACCTACAGGCTTCGAGGCACAAATCAGTGACCTTCCCACAAACCGGGAGGTTCACCTACACGGCTAATCCTAATAGTTACATCTTTCTAAACGCCGGCTAGCTACCTAAACTAGGTTACAAAGTTTCCTATTTATAACCTATTCCCAACTGGACTTGGGCTTACAATCACAACATTATTTGCTGTTACAAATCACAGAAAACTTTCTGCTAAAAACAAGGTCTTCAATCATAAGTTTCCTAATTTATCTTCATAATTGGAAACTGCATAATTCTCCAATATTCTAATCTTGATTCTCTTGACCTTTAAACCTGCCACATAGGATTGCATAATATTCAAAAGAATATTCTGCATCTTTTAAAACCAAAACTGAATCTTTATATTCCAGCTCAGCAGGCGCGTGACAGCTAAATATAACAGTAACTGCTGTCAAATACTGATGTCACAGAGCATGTCGTGACATTCCATGTTCTGCATAAATCACAGCAAACAGTATTCTTCACTTCAATTCTCAGCTTCTCACATATCAGGGTGCCAAAAAGACAGCCCATGATTTGTTCTATTACTGATGTACAATCAGCACAATCTTTAGTTTCCCAAAATAAAGACTGAGATAAATAAGGAAACATAATAGAAATAGAATAGAAAATGTAGCAGCTACTGCTGTCAAACACTGATGTCATGACGTCGAGCATGACATCCAACTCACAGCATGTATTAGCTTACACAACCAGAACCTGCATAACCTTTAACACTACACACCACATGTCATGACCTTAGTCAAGACAACAGAATACACATGAATGTTTTACCACAAAATGCAGCCAATCAAAACATCTACATATTATTTTAATAATAAAATTAAGAACTTTATGGTACAAAGACCAAAAAACCACAATTTTAATGTGGTGGCAAAAAATCAAATAAGGGTATTTTAGACTTTTCCACAACCATTAATTTTCTTATATTATAGATTAGAGATTGATATTTTTTTTTTTTTGGAAGAAAGAAGTGAGAAATTGATGAAAGAGAAAAAAATAGAGAATAGAGAGATTTGATAAGTTTGATAAAATATAAGAGTTGTACTATTTTAATAATAAAATTAAAAACTTTATGGTACAAAGACCAAAAAACCACAATTTTAATGTGGTGGCAAAAAATCAAATAAGGGTATTTTAGACTTTTCCACAACCATTAATTTTCTTATATTATAGATAGATTAGAGATTGATAGTTTTTTTTTTGGAAGAAAGAAGTGAGAAATTGATGAAAGAGAAAAAAAATAGAGAATAGAGAGAGATTTGATAAGTTTGATAAAATATAAGAGTTGTATTATTTTAATAATAAAATTAAGAACTTTATGGTACAAAGACCAAAAAACCACAATTTTAATGTGGTGGCAAAAAATCAAATAAGGGTATTTTAGACTTTTCCACAACCATTAACATTCTTATATTATAGATTGTAAATTTTTTTTGGAAGAAAGAAGTGAGAAAGTGATGAAAGAGAAAAAAAATAGAAAATAGAGAGAGATTTGATAAGTTTGATAAAATATAAGAGTTGTATTATTTTAATAATAAAATTAAGAACTTTATGTTACAAATACCAAAAAACCACAATTTTAATGTGGTGGCAAAAAATCAAATAACGGTATTTTAGACTTCTCCACAACAATTAATTTTCTTATATTATAGATTAGAGATTGATAGTTTTATTTTTTTTGGAAGAAAGAAGTGAGAAATTGATGAAAGAGAAAAAAATAGAGAATAGAGAGAGATTTGATAAGTTTGATAAATTATAAGAGTTGTATTATTTTAATAATAAAATTAAGAACTTTATGGTACAAAGACCAAAAAACCACAATTTTAATGTGGTGGCAAAAAATCAAATAAGGGTATTTTAGACTTTTCCACAACCATTAATTTTCTTATATTATAGATTAGAGATTGATATTTTTTTTTTTGGAAGAAAGAAGTGAGAAATTGATGAAAGAGAAAAAAATAGAGAATAGAGAGTTGTTGAGCTAATGAACACCAATGGAGTTTTAGAGTTTAAACCTTAAAGCTAATATGGACTCAAAGACTGTTCAATTGGAATTTGGAAACTGTTTCTGGTAAGCTCCTCTATCAGCAGGTAAATCCGCAGGAAATTCGAATATTTCTCATAGTGAGAGTTAATTAATTTACAAATTGATTTCAATTAGAAGAAAACTTTTTTTGAGTAAGTACTCAAGAGATGAGATATTTAATATCACAAGTATACGGCTATATCAGTGTAACATAAAAAACTGTCGAATCCACTTAGATCAATTACAAATATTGCTATTTTAGAAGAACAAAAATATTTTAATTAAGTGTTTAAGAGATGTGATATTTTCAAATGTGTATTTTTTTCGTAGTGTGACACTCTAATAATATTTAGGAATAGACACAAGTTTCTTTTGCAATATAAAATCTTATTCAACGCATGCACGTTGTACAATAAATGTGAGTATTTCTTTTTAACATAATTTAATATATTGGGCGTCATTTTTATTTAATTAAGTATTTTTCAAGTTAGAATTATATTGACGAGAAATATAGTAGAAGAAAGAAAATGTCTATTAATCATTAAAAAAAATTCATGTTATTGATTTATATTTTGGATTAAACATGTATGGGGTCTTAAAAATATGGTAATTAACCTTCAATTTTACTTCCTATAATTTTTTTTTAACAATTTCTTTATTCAGCCCTCTACCTTCTTAGAAACCCGCAGCGAAATTCCAAAAACGGCCCTATATTTAGGAAGTGCATCTCCGAAGTCATCAAAAATGGTGATTTCGGATATGCATCTTCGAAATCATTTTTTTCATTAAAAAAAAGGTGTTTTCGGATATGCATCTCCGAAATCTCCCTTTCAGAGATGCATCTCTGAAAATACATGCGTTTTGCTGTTTATTCAAAACAAAAACCATTTATTCCTACTACTACACAAACTTTGACCTCTAAAGTTGCTCTACAACATTCAAAGTCTACATTCAAAGCTTCATACAATTTGTAAGTTTCACAGCTTTGAACTTTGAACTCTAGCATTGTTAATCAATTTAGGGCTGTTAGAAATTAGCAAAGTGTAGTAGGTTTAAGTTATTATGGGTAAATGGTAGTGTATTGTTGATAAAAATAGGATTTTGAATGGGTTAGGACAAGAAATGGGTTTCTGCAGAAAATGGAGTTCGTTGGTTTTTTTGGAAGTGCACTTCCGAAAACACCTCTCTAACCAGTTTCGGAAATGCACATCCGAAATGTAGTCTGAATTGTTTTTTATTTTCTTAATTGTTTCGCCGTCTTATCAGTTTCAATTTTTTCAGAAAAATGTCAGGAAATCAGACACGACTTAGACAAAGTAGGGAGACCCAGACCGCATCGGCTCGACGCGAGCGGGCGGCACAGCTAGCATCGACACGAGGACGGGGTCGAGTACGAGTACCCGTCCAAATAGATGAGGCGTGTTGAAGCGGTAGAGCGGCAAGCAACAAAAGTTTTGGAAGTATTTATCCGGGAATTTATCGTGTCCACAGAGATTAGTGCTACTGAATTGCCGTTCGACGAATTCTTAGTTATGAGTTTGGGTTTTGAATGAATTTAAATATGAAATGGAAAAGTAAATATCAACACAAAAAGAATACATTCTTCAAATAGAAGAAACTATCAAGTATTGCATATAATCTACTCTTCACAAACTTAAACTTATCGACCAGTTGCACTCAGTCTACTATACTCCTTAAACCATTCACGTGTTACCTGTTGTCGGCATTCGTATCCAAACACCTCCACGAGTTCTATCGTATGCTTAGTTGACGATTTCTCCACCAATCAAACATACAGTAGCTTACCGTGTTAAATTAAAATATTGCTCGATCGACGATCTATCCACCAATCAAACAACCCGGTAGTATTACGAACCAACACAAAGTGAACATTAACTCTTCATCTATCTCTAGAATCAAGAAGCTAATGATTATCTCTCCTAATCAAGATTTGTGAGGTCTATCTCTACAACAACACAAACCCCTAACATAAAGATCCAAAACAACCCACCAAACATAACCCAAACATCAAAATGTAAAAAATCAAGAAAAACAACAAGTTTAGTTTGTAAAGCAAACTTTATACAACGCCATGGGCGACAAATATACATGAGATCAAAGTATATATATACAAATCCCACAAATGAAACCACAAAGAGAAGAAAAGAAGAAAAACCCAAAAATCTTACGGTTTGTCGGCTCCGATTGATGAAGGATTCAACCCCGGATCATCCATTTGACAACTCCAATGTGTTTTCTAGCATCATTCCACTCAAAAAATGCTATTGGATGGATTGGAGCTCTAAAATATCCAACCATCTCTCAAAAATGTGATTTTTCCTCTTTTATGACTTTCTAAACCGCCCTTGAGCGCGCGTCGCGCGCAGGAGCGCTCGTCGCGCCCAACCTGCTGTATTGAAAAAACAGCTTTTAGTAAAAATGACGTAACTTGAGAACCGTAACTCCGATTTGCGCCTGGTTCGAAGCGTTGGAAAGCTTATTCAATTTCCAATCTAACAATGACAACATATCAACCAAATTGTTGATTTATTATTCTTTGGTTTTGAGCTTTATTCGCCGAATGAATTGATTTCGCCGCTCAAAATCGCGCGTTTGAAGCCGTGTCTTCGCCACGTTATTGCTCATGCTCCAAATACGCCTCAATACCTACAAAATAAATAGAAAACTATCAAAAAGTATAAAAGTATATGAAAATACATCTATTCACAAAGTATATGTATTTATACACAAAACGGGGTATTATTCAAATGGTATTAACAAAAAGTATCGATAAGTGCCACTATTTACAAACACAAAATAACTACATTTTGGCACTTAACAACTCTCCCCAACTTGAATTTGTTTGTCCTCAAACAAGGCCAAACACTCAAAGAATCAAAAGTAAAAATCCAAAGAATCAAGAATCAACACAGTTTAGAAAACGAAACAATTGCACAGTTCAAACCAAAAACGTACAAACAAAGTAAAAACTTACCACAATCCTACAACGACGCATGAAAATGAAACCAATCCTAAGTACAATAATCATACAAAACATTCTAAACAAAAACAAGCTCAATAATGAATCACGCCTAGCAAAAACTCATCGGTAGATGAAAAACACCGAAAGGTGATGTGGTGTCGTTTTCTTTTACCTCCCCGTTTCACTTGGGAGGACGGCACGCTAGACCCTTCACGCGAAATTTGGAAGGAGAATGCGCCCGTGGCGGGATGAATTTTATTTCAGTTCTTCCTACGATATCACACGAACTTTCTTATTTGTCCTACGAGTAGGAAAGGGGAAAAAAGATCTCAACTAAACCCTAGGAGTTTGCTAAGTGTGGGGATTTCACCTAGACTAGAAATTCTGGAGTCCGGGGGGTCGGTTATACATAGGGAAGTGTTTAAACACCCTACATATCTGTAGTACTCTACAGGAACCTTCTCTGTGTCATTGTGATTGTGTTTGCTGCTAATGATTGGGAAAGTTTCTCCTTTGTGTTAGGAGAAGGAATTGATTTGATTTGAAAAGACAGATAGACAGACTGACTGACTATTTTTGGTATTTTATTAGCTCGCTGAGATTCCTTGTGAACCTCATGCCTACATATCCCTAGTGGAAGTCAGAGCTTAATGTAGTTCGGGGAACTAACTAGGGAAATTAATTATTTTTGGTGCCTTGCTTGAAGCTCAAGGTTGAAGCTTGGAATTAAATCTCTGTTTACAGTAAAGAGACATGAAATCATCTCTACAGAGAGGTATTTGTACTATTCTACCACAAACATTTTGAAAGAGTGACAGAATAACTGAATTCATTTCATTCAAGAGGGGGACCTTACTTGTGTGTGTGCAAGTATACCAGTCAAATGCCTCTTAAATGAAAGAAGGATGCTCATCCAAATTAGGGAAAGTTACCACATGTCTGGGTTTTACTGCCAGCTCATGCCTTTCAAAATCCTAAATGGGAGACTTGATTAAAATTGAAATGAAATGTTTGTTTGTTTGAATGTGGTAGAGTAGTAAAAATATCTCTCTATAGAGATAAGCTATGTCTATCTACTGTATAAAAGATTTGACTTTAGCTGGCTTGTATGAGGCCCAAGCTTGAGGCTTTTGATTGATTAAATATTATTGACTCTGGGAGATGGCTCCACTGGGGGTTAATTACAGGGTATTTTTGTGTTCTGTACAAAGCCCAGAATTGAGGCTGACTCTACTTAGGGAGACTCTATTTGTGTGCCTTGTACAAAGCCCAAGGTTGTGGCTGACTGTTGCTAGGGAAAACATTATTTTCTGCCTTGTACAAAGCCCAAGGTTGTGGCGGACTCTTAAATGAATTAAGTATGGATGACTATATGGGGAAAGATCCTAAGTGTTAGGAATCTTTGACACATGAAAAATATGGTTTATCTGCCTTGTACAAAGCCCAAGGTTGTGGCTACTGAATGATGAAGAACTCACTGGGGAGACTCTATTATCTGCCTTGTACAATGCCCAAGGTTGAGGCTGACTCTTGACAGGGGAGTTTTATTGTTTGGGTGCCTTGTATGAAGCCCAAGGTTGAGGCTAACTGTTTTTGTTGGTTTTGACTCTACTGAGGAGATTTTATTTATTAAAAGACTGTTTTTCTTTGGAAGCTAACCCTTTCCAGGGATTTTGACTCAGCTGGTGAATTTGTCTGTTAAAAGACTGACTTTATCATGTTTTTTGGAGGCTGACCCTTTCCAGGGATTTTGACTCTTTTGGGGAAATTATCTCCTAAGAGAATGAAATTATTTATTAATTGACTTTGGAGGCTAACCCTTTCCAGGGGTTTTTATTGAAATGAAGGAATGTGTGGAAGCTAACCCTTTCCAGGGATTTTGACATTTTTAGACAGATGTTGGAGGCTAACCCTTTCCAGGGGTTTTGACATTTTAGACAGATGTTGGAGGCTAACCCTTTCCAGGGGTTTTGACATTTTTAGACAGATGTTGGAGGCTAACCCTTTCCAGGGGTTTTTATTGATATGAATGGCAGAAAGATTATCTAGTGGAGACTTCTTGTTTAAAGCCCAAGATGAAGGCTGACTCAATGCTGAGGATGACCAAACATGGATCCTAGACTCTGCTAAGGAAGATTGATGAAGATAAGGGTGACAGAGACTGTCCATGTCTCTCATTCCAAAAGGTGTACTCAATGCAAAATTGAGACAAACTTAGCTTGTTTAAAGTCTGGTTTAAATTGGAAGAAACTCACCAGGGTAGGCTAAAAGGTGACTAAAGACCTGTTCCTATGTTTATAAGAAACCTGATGGGTCCTTGTATACAAGCTCAAGAGGAAGCTGGAAATGCTTTTAAGAAGCCTGTGGGTCCTTGTACAAAGCCCAAGAGGAGGCTAATCGAGGGTCCTTGTTATAGCACAAGAGAAAGCTATGTAGTTTTTGAACTTATTTTGGCTCTAAGCAAATGGGTAAGAGGTTTCACCGGGAATAATTCCTCTTTGGGTGGATGTGTCCTATATTTTTGGATTCTAAGGTTTTTGCCAAGATGTTTCACCGGGAATAATTCATCTTGGGGGTTTGAACTACAGATCTCTAATTAGGAACGAGCCTTCACCGGGAAGACATTCTCAATCCTAGGTCATATTCCTATAATATATATAAAGTTTAACTGTCCTAGGGTTTACACTCAAACGTAGTTCTAAACAAATATATGTACAGTTTATATTTGACAGTAATTTAAATAAAGACTGTAAATTGAAAGCTTGTAAAGCCTAACCTGGATGGAGTGGAGGCCTTTGAAGAAGTATGTACAGAGCCTCAACAGTATTTTTATTGTTTTGTTGATAACAGTTGAATGTATATGATAAACAGTTAATGGTTTTTGAAAACAGAAGAAGTGAAGATGGACAAAGGTCACATAGGTATCTGAAGAGTTTCACCGGGAATAATGCCCTTCAAATACCAGAAGAATGTTTTGAAAACAGAAAGAAGATTTTGAAAATACAGTTTTGAAAACAAGCTAAGAAGAGAAGGTTTTTGGGACTTACACTCTATTAGAGGCCCAGTACTTTACAGTACTGGTGTAAAAGCAATTTGAAAATGATTTGAATGATACAAGGTTTTGTTGTTTGAAAACCTTAATCATCCGTTTAATTGGAGATTGAAAACAAATTTGAATATTGACAAAAGTCAAATTAATTAAGGTAAAAATAAAGAACTTTTAACTAATTAAGACCTAAACAATTAGGGTTTTATCATAAAATTATTCACAAATTGATTAGGTTAAAATGATAATATATATATATATATATTTAAAGTATTTAAGAAAACACTTAAAAAACATACTATTTTAAACCTAATTAAAATTCAAGAAATACATAATATTTTTTATGATTTTTTGATTATTCACAAAATAGGTATATTAAATGATAAGTGTGTAAAAAATGAAGTGAAAATAAATTAATTTGATAGGTTAAATAAATATGTGAAGTTGTGAAGAAAAATGAAAGAAGTTAGTGTTTAAAAAATAAGTTTTGGCCCTTGGAGGGTTTGAACCCACGCCCTTGAGGTCATTTCCTCAAAACTATACCACTGAGCCAACGCGCGTGTGGTGATAGTGACTTGCCTCCAATTGGTCATGTTTCAAAACAAGTTGTAAATCCTTAAAAAATAAAAGAATCAAAAAGTCTGGGGCGAGGGGGATTCGAACCCCAGACTTGAGGCATGATGATACTAAGGGTGTATAGGTGGCCACTGGGGCAAGTTGTTCAGTCGTTAATAAAACGCACACCATTCAAAATAAAATAAACTCTCCCCTGAGAATTCAAATTTGCGCGCCACCACCATCTTCGTCTTCAACCTCAAGCTCTCCATTTTTGAATTTCTGAGCTTACTCGTTTCTCAACCATTTGCAACGATGTAAACATGAAACTTGCTCTAAATTCACTCACGATTCTAAATATGTAACTAACATGAACTATCATTAACTACATCTAACTAATTTACCAGAAATCGTGAAGAACCCTAAAATTTCAAAATTAAATTAAATGACTATACTGAAAGATAAATGGATGATGATAGAGGGTTTTCAATCCTCTGATGATGCTGAACAAGATAGAATCGAGCTATTTCACAAAGAGTTCTTAAATTAAAGAGAGGGAGTTCAGAAACTTACCTCTGAAAATGGAGATCGTGAGGATGATGGAGGGCAACTGGGCTTGTATGAATGATCCCAAAAGCTTCCTTGTGGCTCAGTGATGCTAACTGAATGCTTGTAATGACCTCAAACCTCCTGAATTGTTCTATGGACCTCCCTCGATTTCAGCTTCAAGTGAACATGGAGGGTGTTGATTCTCGAGTTACAGATGAGCTGCAGCCATCTGGTTAGCTTCACTATGACCTGAGGAGTGTGTCTGGATGATTGGCTTGCCTTGAAACCTTCTGAATCACTCCATGGACCTCCAACTGCAGATGCTCCAAAGTGAGAGCAACAATGGTGTTCCTCCACTTACAGAAGTGATCCAGGTGCTTGGATCACCTCAAATGACCTCCCTTGAGATGTTAGAATGCTCACTTCCCAAAGATAAGCTCTGGTTTGAAGAAATCGATTCTTCTTGCCAAAGAACTTTGAAAAACAATGAACAAGAGAAGAGAAAGAGAAAGCAAGTAATATGGTTGCTTTGGTGTCTTTTTTGAATGAGAATGAGGCCTCTATTTATAGGCAAATGTCTCAGTACTGATTGGGAGAGTGAGCTTGCTTAGTGAAGTAAGTTTGGTTTCTTAGCCATGAAGAAATTTCAAAGAATATCCAAATGTGATCATTGCATTTTCGAGCCACCTCCCCTATCCATTGATTCTATCTGATCTTAGGGGACAATTCAGATGCAAAGTGAGCTCTAATTGGTTGGTGAGAAGATTCCTTGGGTGATTCATCAATTTGCCATAAATTCTCAAATGTAATCATTACATAATCACATGTTCTTGTTTTAGGAATCTTCTTCAATTATCATGGCATGGTGAAAATGAATGCATGGCATGTTTGCAGATGTATTATGGGTCATGTAGCATCTGTATTTGAGGTCATGTGCACAAAACTTCAAAGTTCCAAAATGATGCATGACCTATAATTTCACTTCATGAGGCCAACTTTGAACAAGCATAACTCTTAGCTCAAATTGAATTTTGAGAAGGTTGAACACAATTTGGAAAGCCCTAAACATCTACTTTAAATCATTAGTTTATGTCTTCTTCAGAATCCTTTGGGAAATTTGTGAAAAATGAGGCCAAAGTTGGAAGAAAACTAGGTTAAAACACTTAGAAAAATTTCTAAGTGTTTATGACCTAAACTTCAAAATTTCCAAAACTTCATAAATGGTTGATCTTTTGAAAAAAGATCCCTTGTAAGATGTTGTTTTATTTGGCAAGATCTACAACTTTCATGTTGGAAGTTTTTTGAGTTGTGTAGGTGAAATTTTGAGATCTCACCATGCCTTCAAAAACCCTAATTCCCGACTTTTCGCTCCTTGATGAATTTCTTTGAATTTCTTTGGCCAAATGACTTTGACATCCATATATTGATGATATTGATCTTTGAAAGTCATTTTTTGACCAAAAACCTTAAAAGTCAATGATGATCCTTCACAGTTGACTTTTTCCTGACAAAGTGAATTTTTGGGCTTTTGTGTAGAAATAAGATCTTCTCCCCAAATGGATGATATAAATGGATTATATGGAGGTAGTAGAGATCCTTGAATCATGTCTTGAGTTTTGGATTCATGCCCTGATCAGAAGTCAACTATCTTGGTGAATTAGGTCAAAACCCTAATTTGTCGACCATGTGAAAATAATGACTGTAGACTTTGAATTGAAGTGTGATGTCTAGTAGATCTTGTCATATGAGTTATTTGAAGATGATTGATGTCTTTGAATGACCCTCTGAGGTTTTTTAGGGTTTCCCAAATGTGATCCCTGATTTTAGTCCTTGATAGGCTCAAAACCCTAGTCTGGTGACCTGAGTAAACCTGTACTCATATGACTGGATGTCTAATCAATCATAGATGAGAAAAGTGAAGTCTTTGAGCCTCATGATTGTATTAGAGACTAATCTTTGTATTGATTGATCCTTTGCCTGAGCTTTCTTGTCTTTGAGCATCCTCGATTAGGTACCAGATGGAGAAATGACTGCTCTGGGTACTTGTCTTGACCTGATGAAAAATCCTGAAGATATGCCATCTCAGGGGGGGTCAAAAATTAGGGTATGACAGATGCCCCTATTTAAGTTTCTTTTATCTGGAGGGAGAGAGATTGATATCTCGATCTCTCCTGCGTAAAAGAGACTTAAATATCAAAGAATGCCCGAATTTTGGGCGCTCCTGAGATGTTGTAACTGACATAGTCTTTGCATGACTTGATCCCGTTGTCGCGCTTGGCGGGGGATGATGAGACAAACTCCTGCAGAAATACTTGATGTGGATTCTGGTGAATGGATGGCAATGTAGGATGCGCAATCCATCCTCTTTAACTAAGTGTTGATACTTAGAAAAAGGTAAACAACCTCCCTCTTGTTTCGGATGTCCATATCTCGAAACTGGTCTCAGTTGTGTTTGGACAATATCTCAGATAAAGAGAAAATTTCCAACGGTCTGTTTCCTCGTCAAACTTCTTACCAGCACTTGGAGGTAAGATACCATTTGACGGTAAATAAAGAAACTTCAAAGATTTGTTTCCTCATCAAACATCTCATCAGCACTTGGAGATGAGATACCATTTGATGGTAATAAAGAAACTTTAAGGGGTTGTTTCCTCATCAAACTTCTCATCAGCACTTGGAGATGAGATACCATTTGACGGTAAATAAAGAAACTTCAAAGATTTGTTTCCTCATCAAACTTCTCATCAGCACTTGGAGATGAGATACCATTTGATGGTAATAAAGAAACTTTAAGGGGTTGTTTCCTCATCAAGCTTCTCATCAGCACTTGGAGATGAGATACCATTTGACGGTAAATAAAGAAACTTCAAAGATTTGTTTCCTCATCAAACTTCTCATCAGCACTTGGAGATGAGATACCATTTGATGGTAATAAAGAAACTTTAAGGGGTTGTTTCCTCATCAAACTTCTCATCAGCACTTGGAGATGAGATACCATTTGACGGTAAATAAAGAAACTTCAAAGATTTGTTTCCTCATCAAACTTCTCATCAGCACTTGGAGATGAGATACCATTTGATGGTAATAAAGAAACTTTAAGGGGTTGTTTCCTCATCAAGCTTCTCATCAGCACTTGGAGATGAGATACCATTTGACGGTAAATAAAGAAACTTCAAAGATTTGTTTCCTCATCAAACTTCTCATCAGCACTTGGAGATGAGATACCATTTGACGGTAAATAAAGAAACTTCAACATCTTCCCTTCTGACCTGGCATCTTTGAAAGATTGTCATATGGGCCCATGCTCTTTTGAGGGGCTAATGACTTTGTTTGAAGGCGGACGAACTGTTTTCGGGGTGAAAACTGCCATTCGTCGATTGGTGCCTGGGGAATCAACAAACTGTTTTCCTAAGGGGAAAACTACCATTTATTGACTCTGTGGGGAACTAAACATCCCTGAAACAGACAAACTGTTTGAAGAAACTACCATTTGTCGATCTCTTGAGTATTTAACAGACAAACTGTCTTTCCTTGGGGAAAGACTACCATTTGTTGACTCCGCTGGGGATCATGAACTATCTTCTGGATGAAGACTACCATTCACTGATTCTGCTGGGGAATCATTTGTCGATCTGCTGGGAGATTCTGAATTATTTTCTTTGACGAAAAAGTGGCATCTCTTGACCTTGCTGGGGAAATACCAAACCTCTGGGGAATTCCAAAATGCAAAGCAGATTATCTTATCTGAAGAAGACTGTCGAATGTCGCTCTGCAGGAGAATCTCGGCTGAGGAATTCCAAAAGTGAACAAACTATCTCTTTGAGGGAGACTACCATCTATCGACTTGCTTGGGGAAATCTCTCTACATGGATTGTTGTCTTGAAGGAAAAAGTTTCTCCAGGACTTGCAGGGGAAACTTGAGTTCATGCCCTCATGACTCGAGCATTCTCATGATTAAAAGCCTAATTTGACTATGCAGTTGTGATGTAATGTATGCATGAATATTATGACAATTATAAAATGTAAAGTGAATGTGAATAGAATTGTCGCGGATGTAAAATCCTAATGATACGACTTGAATTCTTGTTGATCAGAAGATGTCCTCCTCTTGTAGTTCGAACTCTGTTGGGAATATCTGATTACCAGTTGTCCGCTGTCCGAAGTGAGTAGTATGATTTGAAGTAAAGATCCGTCATCGGGAGATGCTCGCAAAGCGACCTCATGGGGAAATAATGGTTCCCG